>NC_090615.1:5918468-5939443 GCF_004359215.1 Bremia lactucae | reverse complement strand
TACTAACGATCGTACCACAAGTGAGGCCATCGCACTCACTCGTAGTACATCCACACGCTTGTGGACCCTCCAAGACGTTCATCAGATGGCCATCTAATGAACAAGTGGCAGGCATCTTTACGGATCGATGCTGCCAGCTCATCCTTGGCTCGTATTTTCTGAGCCAAGGTAAACCTAGGATGACATCAAATTTATCATCCAAATCCAGTACGATGAACTCATCATCGTACTGTAAATCTCATAACGTGCAGTGAAATTACACTACGCGTTTCATTACTGTTATCGATGCGCTTGTCGCTAGTCGCACCGTCATCCTCGTTGGAGGGATGTCGCGCTCAATATATTTGAGCCTACGAACCTCTAGTGACTGGCGACGAATAAAGTTATTCGACGCTCCGCAGTCCACTAGGGCTCTGAGTGACAAATCATTTGTCACTTTCAACTTCAAGGTGATGAGGGATTCCTCATCACCAGGTGCAGAGACACATAATGATTGTGTGTCTGGAGCAACTTTAGTCAAGAGATTTGCAAATTCTCATGAGGTTGCTGGATCATCATGGCGTTGCGCCCCTACTGACCCCGACCATTTTTTTGGCAGTCCGCCTCGCTGTTGCGATATCGCAAGAACGTCGGATCCGCGACCGTTGCCCTTTTTTGCATATGGTCCAAAATTACGTTCAGTACCTTTCGGTGCTGGACGTGGGGCACTACAGTCATGAGCGTAGTGTCCCTATTTTTGGCAGCGATGGCAATTCTGCGATCGCTTATTGTTCGGAAAGTGAGCTCTCTCGCTTTCGACGTAAGAGAGGTCCATGAGTTCTGGACCTTTTAATTCGTGTCGTCTTGGTGGACGATATGATGACGAACAAGCTTGAGCCTGTCTCAAGCTAAAGTCCTCCTGTTCCGCATCGGATATTGCTTCTTCAAGCGTATCCAGTTCCAAGCGGAACAGATAGGTCTTTACGGGACTATCGGTAAGACCTTACATGAACACCGTAATCAACGTGTGTTCATGGAATGGGTTGTTCGTGATACAATTCGCTAAGAGTCGTATGTGCTGGGCATATGCGTGCACATCACGCTTGCCTTGCTTGAACTTCACAAGATCTGATCGAGCTCTGAACTCAGCCCTAGGCGGCTCAAACGTCTGTTTGAGCCGGGCTTTAAAAATCTTTAGCGACCCAAAGACATGTGGGTCGCGCAACTTAAGGCCCAATGCCCAAGTTTTGGCACGACCTGCCGAATTTGACTGAGCAAATGCGACTTGCATTTGCTCGTCAACGGTGTGACGCGCCCTTGGCATCGTCCAACTCGACAAAAATTCTATAAAGAGGGAGTCTTCTTTGACTCCACTATACTTAGAGATGCCAATTTTTAAAATTTTCAGACGACGCGTGTGCGTCATCCCAGGTACAGGGTTATGTACCTGTTGTAACCTCAACAGTTCTCCCTGTTAAGAGCCTTGCTGATTAAGCAAGGCTATCTTTCCCTTCATCTCGTCAAGTTCATGTTGTTTAGACTTAGCGATCGCTAAATGGAGATAATCTCTGTCCAAACTGGACAGCATGGCCAGGATGGCATTATTCCCTGCGGTCGAACTCATTCCTTCGACCGCACTCCTTTCTATATAACTTAGAAAGGAAAAGCTGTCACGCGAATCGTGATGCATATTTCCATTATCTTTTATCATGTCCATGTTAGATGATTGGAACTGTGGTCCTTAGACGGACTACAAAGTGCTACCAGGTGTAACGGGGCACTACGAATTGTACTGTTTCAGTACAAGTCCACTTCGCACTGCTTCAGTTGCGAGTGGTGCCCTACGTTAATTGATGTACACTGTACGTGCAGAGGAAGACTTCTCTTAAGGTAATTAGCTTAAGAGGGTAAAATGAAAACTGTATCTTATATAAGTGAGTGTCTCTTGTTCTATCTTTGTAAATGCTAACTTAATAATAATCTGATACTAAACATGGAAATGAATTCTTATCTCGATCTTATCTGAAACTCTCTCTTTGATTACTCCTACAGTTGATTAGTCTGCGGAATAAATATGTATAAATGGTCTATATCTTTATGGATAAGAATTTTGAATATTACTATAAAAGTAATATCCTCCAAATATTATCTACCTTATAGATAATATATTAATTAACAACCTTTAAGTGTTAATTTCATGTAACGATACACCCCGTTACAAATACAGTTTTCATTTTACCCTCTTTAAGCTAATTACCTTAAAGAGAATTCTTCCTCTGCACGTGCTAGTGTACGTAAAATAATGTAAGTCACCACTCGCAACTGAAGCAGTGCGAAGTGGACTTGTACTGATGCAGTAGAAGTCGTAGTGCCCCGTTACACATTGTGTGGTAAAAAAAGTGATTTGGAATGAATGTAATATCACTAAGCGGTATATTTGCGGTAGCAAATTAGTTGTACTACTCTTAAAAATAACGTATAATAATTCTTAAGATTCTAATTTGTATTATTTCTCTTATAAGTAATAATGATCGTGAAACGGCTGCCCGAGTGAAAAGACTTACTTCGCTTGCCTTACACTTTTGCAAGACCAATGAGCTAGATTTTGCATTTACAGCTTTGCAATTTATCACCTAATTTTTCCTTTCACCTATTTTGTAATACTTGTCCAGATGGAGCATGTAACTACTATATACCGGTTGGTCTTTTGACAACTTCGTCAAGAAACAAAATCTATATACTGTGTTTACTGCATCGGGTCATACATTTCGTCAGGCTGCTTGAACAACTAAGCGTTTATAAGAATACATTTTCTTCTTTAACCGACACGCCTGAATAGTAGCGCAATTTGGAGCAAGCCATTATGAGCCTCAGCCATTTATCCCGAACGCATCAGTGTACAAATCCTTACTCGTGCCAATCCTTTACGAAAAAGCTGATTTTTTTAGGTATCTTCACGAGGTTGCCGAATCAGAGGGCTTTACGTGTCGTATGTATTCAAGTTGCTCCAAAAGAGCATTGATGCGATCTTGAGGTCGAGTCTCACTTAACAATCCGCTCTTAAACGTGACAAGGGCAACAACAACGTCATGGCGGGCTTCTTCATCGACCCCAAAGACCTCCCAGACGATGGCCAAGGCCTCATGCAAGTGCTCTTCTTGGGCGCTGTTTACGGCTTTGTGCTTTTCAACGCGAGCAACCTGATCTCAGACGGAAGTGAACTCTTGCTGCTCGTTCCATCCATGGCGGGCATTGTAGGCAGCGTCGTGCTACCGGTGCTAGGCGCAGTACCTGACGGAGCAATCGTCCTCTTCTCTGGCATGGGCCCAGACGCACAGCAACAAGTCTCCGTCGGCGTGGGGGCTCTCGCTGGCTCTACTATCATGTTACTCACCATTCCTTGGGCCCTAAGCATCCACGCTGGTCGCGTCAATATCGACGAGAATGGCCGCGGTAACTACGTCCGCCCGAAAGGTGACGAGCATTGGTCAAAATTAATGCCACCGGGGAATAAAAGTCTTACCAGAACCGGCGTCGTGCTCTTTGACGAGATCCCATCGACAGCTCGAATCATGCTTTGCACCGCGATGATTTATCTCATTTTGCAGATCCCTGCGCTCTTTTACACTGGCACGACCGCCGAAGATGCCCACGCCGACAATATTGTAGTCGCCAGAGCGGAAAAACCCTTTGCAATTGCTGCATTTGTCATCTCCATGCTCTCGTTTGTGCTGTATCTTTACTGGAACGTAAGACGGGCTTCGGAAGTGAAAGAAGACGTGATCGACGAGGTCCGCGTCGCGGCAATTCGTAATGGAGAAATTAGTTTATCGGGAATCTTAGCTAATGAAGTCGCCAAGCTCAAACGCGAGGTCGTAAGCCACACGACGCCATTAAATGCGACTCGAGAGCAGTTTGATCGTGTGGCCGACATTATTCGCCCGTTTTTCCATGCGTATGATAAGAATCGAGACCATCGCATGGACGCGGATGAATTGCAACTGTTTTTTAAAGATTTAGGCGAGAGCGTCTCTCGTGAAGAAATTGCCAAGTGGATGATCGCCGCGGATAAAGACAAGAGTGGATTTATTGAGTTTAATGAACTTGTTGAAGCAACACTACGGTACATGTTGGCAAGATACGAGCATGAAGCGCGAGGCCACTCGACAGTGTCCATGCAGCGCGTTGTAGTGGAACAGCAGCACTCGTTGGCTCTTCCTCCTGCAGACGGAGACGAGGACGAGGAAGAAGAGGAAGAAGTGCCTCAAGACCTTGCGCACTTGTCAATTGCTGAGCAACAAAAGAAAATCAAAACCCGCTCGGCGTACATGATGTTTCTAGGCACCGCGCTCGTGCTTTTGTTCTCTGACCCCATGGTTGACGTGCTTTCCGAAATTGGCGCGCGTACGGGGATTCCAGCTTTCTACGTATCGTTCGTGGTTGCGCCATTGGCTTCGAATGCCAGTGAACTCATTGCCGCGTATAATTATGCACAAAAGAAAACATCCAAAACAATCTCCATTTCCATCTCGGCTCTTCTTGGCGCCGCGTGCATGAACAATACATTTTGTTTAGGCATTTTTGCCGCCCTCATGTCGTTTAAGAGCGGGGGACTTGTATGGGAATTCTCGGCCGAGACCTTGTCGATTTTGTTTGTCGAACTTGCTATCGGGTATATGGCTATGAAGAAGACACAGCGTCTGATTGACGGCTTTCTCGTGTTGCTGCTGTATCCAGCGTCTATTGCCCTCGTTGTCGTACTGGAAAACGTGCTGGGGCTGGATTAATAACTCGATGATTTAAAGTTGCTTTTAGTCTTTAAGTAGCAGAAAAAAATGTGTAAAAAACAAAATGTGGCAAGGTTTTCTAAAATTTCGACTTTTGTACGTTTCGTATGATGTGCTCTCTAAATGGGAGAGGCTCGAAGAATGTTGCATGTGTGTCGCACATCCCTTACTCGTTCCTGGATTGTCGGGTTGTTGTGACTGACTTTTCTTTTTGTATAAGTAAACCTGCACCTACACACAGAGCAAACTAGCCTTCCTTGTCGACAGTGACCATGACGGAGGCTTTTATGGGGTACAGCGAGGACTTTGAGCAGTGCCGCGACGATGCAATGGAGGACATTCGCTCGATTGCCAAGGCCAATGACCAACGCGAGCGCACCGAGCGGACGGAGCGTGCACAGGGAAACATATCAGAAGCCGAGCGCTACATGCGCATCCTCGAGAGCGAGTCACGTGCTGGCGACTCGCAGGATCGTCGGCAGATGCACCAGCAATTGCGTACTTTTAAGTCGCAATTGGATAAACTCAAGGCCAATCTCGAACGCTCGAAGCTCATGGATGGAAGCCAGCAGCGTCAACAGGCTGCTGCGCCGCAAGACAACGTGGCCCGATACCATCAGCGCGCAGACCGAGTTGATGATCACTTGGGCGATGCGCAGGCCATCATTGCACAGACTGAAGCCACAGCGCAGAATATTAATCGCAATCTCGCAGATCAGCGCGAGCAGCTCATTAATGTTCGCACGAATGTACGACGTACGAGGTGATTGAGAGCAAAGTGTTTTGGCTTATTTTTCTTGATGCAGGTTGACGAAACGCGTGAAGATACAGCGGAGGCTGGCATGCATTTAAAGAAACTGAAGTGCAAGATGGCGTCGCAGATTTTCTTATTGTACTTCGTCATTCTAGGTCTCTGTGTGGTGATTGTCTGGCAGGTCATTTCCAAATTTGTGTAATTTTCTTCACGCGTGAAGAGATGAATTCAATCTCGTAGGTCACTTCGTAAGACGCGAGATATTATTCCGTGTAAATTTTAGAAATACTACAACAGACCTCGCGGTTTCGACGCCCTTTAAATAAGTATATATGACATTCCTCACGATACGCACTTAATGCACTTCGCCTTTTGTCTCAGTCGCTCTATTTTCGTGGATAGATTTGACTTAAAATGCGCCAGGACCATGAGTGCGAACAAGACACATTTCTACTAGTTTTGAAAACGGCATGTCTGGAACGGATTGAAAAAGCAGCACAAAATTTAAAGCGAAAGAGACGCCGAATTTACTTCGAACGCTGAACGGATTTTTGCTCTTTTAAACTATGCCGAGGTGAGATAAATTCGCTTGATAAAATCCACTTGCAAAGCGTTAGTCGCGGTCACTATTTTGCGGAATTCCTGTCGTTAGCGATAGACACAACGCGTTGTCGTTGTCGAGGATCTGCTTTTGCGCCAACTTGACACAGCCTGACTTTCTTCAGAGGTTTTATTTCTCGACTGATTTGATACGTAACCTTCTATTTAAAGCCCTGGTGTCACCCAAGAAATTAACCTCGATCCTAACAAAAAAGCAATGATCACAAAGTTATTTTTTGCATTTGTTTAGCTTCTATTTTTCACGTTAAGGAATAATTCCAATGGCTCTTGGGGCATGAAGTCGTAGAGCGAAATTTGTATTTCGTTCGTGAGCAACTCGATCTGATCTTTAATAATTAGTGCACCTTCCGGCAATTTTCACATTACATTTTGCTACTTGAGAACTATCAAGCAATAAATATAATAAAGTGTTCAATGCTCTCCGCCATACATTAAGTGACCAGTTTCCCAAAGTCGTCAAAGTGGAAACCTTTGCGTTCAGAAGCACTAGTTTTACATAAGTTGACAAGCTAGCATGAATAATGTCGCGACAATACAAAACAATCATCAGATTGTAAGCCTTATCGACAAAACGACACGTGCATAGGACGACTACTCAACAATTCTGCCAATTAATTTTAGCTGCTCACCGTATTTGCAAAGTGGTGTCGCATGTTTAAAACAAGCGCTAGAACTGCTGGTTACCACAGCAACGAAGCTTAAATGCCATGCGCGTCTGAAACAATTGAAAGATGGAAACAAGCACGCAATGTTGCTCGTACAGCAATCTGAGTATAATTTAAAAAGCACGGCACATTGGTGATTCTCAAAAAATTTCTAAGTGGACTTGTAGTGCGTCAAACGGTACAATAATACACGTCCTCGGGCGTTCCCAACTGCAAAGTAGCCGCTATTCGGACTAAAATCCATCGCTGATACGTAATGAAGCGGTGTGTGTGCCGTAGGCCAATTACTAAAGACAGTAAGAGATGGCATGTGCACCATCTTGAGCGAATCTTTCGCATCAGTAGAAGCCATGGCCAAAATCTCTGACGTTGCGTTAAACTTAAGACAATCGACCCGAGTCGTCAGATGCAATAATGCCTTCCGTGGATTGGGCTTGGCTGTCAAACCAGCATTCTCGTAAATATTAACTACGCCGCTTTTCGAGCCAGCAGCGTAGAATTTATTGCTAGCAGCCAAGGCGTGATTACCCAGACTTCCTTCGTCGTCATGGACAAATACACACCGTCGAGTACGCATATCCCACTTGTAAATCTGTCCGTCCGAGCCCGTGCTAAGCAAATAACGGTCATTCTCGCAAAAAGCTGCAGAGAAGACATTGCCATTCATCTTGAGCGTGCCAATTGACTCGTACGATTTCGCCGATAGTACGTCCAAGTACCCATTACTCCCAAGGAGCACTAGAGTCTCGCCACTATCCGAAACAATCACTTTATCTCGCTTCCTCTCTTTACGACCAAGTTGACCTGGAATCTTCGTAGCTTTACCGGCTTCAATATCGTACGAGAAGTAATACTGCCGAGGTCCTGTCATCACCACACGAGCACCATCAAGTGTGAATTTGGCATCTGTCATGGGAAGATCCTCCACAAAGACATTCTCGACGTTCGCATTCATGCTGCCATCTACGTGAAAGAGATGCAGTGTCTTGTCCAAACCCGCGGTAAGTAAAACCTGTCCATTTGGATGGAACTGCACCGATTGAATGACAGCACCAGAAGGTGCGTGCTGGTTTGCATCCTTCATTCGGGCAACCTCGAGTGATCCCTGAGGCAGTAGTTCCCCCGACTCTTCTAGCAGCTTGCCAGTGCTTCGAATGAGGTTGGCTTCGTCTTCATTGTCGCTGTCATCAGCTTCGATTTTGCGATCACTTAAAAAGTTTTTGGGGTCAGCCCAGGACACAGCACCATGCACAGTCTGATGGCTGCGTAGTAAATACACAAGTACGAGTAATCAGCTCAATCCTTGCAGCTATAGCAGGGAAATCTGGTGACGTACAAAGTTTTAAGGCGTCGATTTAGCTCTTTCCCATCGACAACAGTATCTTTCTCCGTCTCGCGAAGCTTGCGTAATTGCGGCTGGTCCTCAAGATTCAACTCGAGTTCCGCATCGTCTTCGTCCATCCACGCAGCTTTTAAGCTAAGCGAGGGTGTCGGATTTTCGTCATTTTTGCCAAGATGCTTCCGCTTTTTAAGTTTCAGCTGCGGATTTGTTTGAAACACTTCTTCTGCCAGCAACTTCTCCGCAACGGAGACTGGTGATCGCTTGCCCATATTAACAAGGTTTGAATGAAGTTTGTATGGTGGCGAACGAAGTGTTCCTTTTTTTAGGCACACTTAACGCTACTTCAAATGTAGCAACAAGGCGAGAATAGGATGGACGACAGCTTAATTTGATACTTTAACAAAAGTAAAAAGGTCCTTTAATCGAAGAAAGCGCCAGTGTACACCTTCACTTTTAAAAACGGAAGGTTATTCTGACCTCACCCACGTGACATTCTATCATTGAACGCCAAGTCGGACATAATGACGTACCAGGAAACCACCGCAAAGGCGTTGCATCTTTCCTTAAAGCGCGTTCACTCGCCCCGCATAGATTGCCACTCCCCCTCATCTATCTATGACGTCGACTTGAGCCGCCACTCGAGCGACAAGGTAAGAGAATCATGTGGACTACACAATCACTCGGAATGATGGTCATCTCAAACATGCGTTGCCCTCAGGTCAACCTTTCCAACGCGGAATCCTGTGCAATGCATGAGTCTCAGGACGGTATGCGTACCCTGCGTCCGACATCGGATTCCGTTGATATTAATGAGGCTCTTGCGCAAACTGTGGACAGCTCTCAGTGGCTCGAAAACGAGGAAGAGCCCCGAGTAAAGAGACGCAAGACCGAAGCCCAGCACGATGCGCCAGCTGATATCGACAGTGATTATTTACCTACTGACAGTGAGGAAGAGGAGGAAAAAGGCTTGCATGAAACATTTAAGCCTACTTTGTCTCGTGGTGGTGGTTCTGATGCTGATAATTGTGCTGCTGGTGTTGCAATGGTTTCCGCTGCTGATGTTGATTGTGTTAGTCAGCTACCACGTCGTCGCAATCGCCGCACGCTTCACATCGAATACTGGAGCCGGACTGACGAGTGTAAGTTACGCAAGTGGGATCACCTCGATGAGATCCGTACGATCTATGAGTGTGCTGAAGAGCAAATTTTTGCCACGATTTTAAAGGGTAGGAACGCGTTCCTAGAACCCAATATGTTTCCCTATGATACTCCTGCAGGCATCGAGCACTGGACGTTGTGGCATGTGCAGGACCTTGACCACAAACAAGTGAAGCAGTACGTCGAGAGTTGGATCGATGCCAATGCGCCGCTTGTAAAGCGGTGGAATTATGATGATAACCCCGAGAGGTCGATCAATATCTTTCACGTACACGTGTACTTTCAGGTGGCAAAGGGTAGCACAGTGCTACAGGGCCGCAAGGTGGAGGATTTGGCGCACGATATGAACTGACTCGATCCGTTCTCATGTGGTGCATAATTTAGGCTGCTCGCGTCAAGAGATTTAATAGATGCATTGCTTTCTCGCCAGCAAAACAGTCGAGCCGAGCGAGGTAAGAGGTGAGCGAGTAATCTTTATGATCTTGCTTGTCAAATTGCTGTTGTCGTTGCTCCGACCAGTGCATTTTATTTCACATGCTTATTTTTAATATTGAAGTCGAAATGCATGTAGCATGAAACTTTAATATTAAAAATAACTTCAAAATAAAAGAATTATGCCATGCGTAGGTGCCGCTAAAACTTTTCTTATATGCACGAATCGCCCATCAAGATTTCCCGAAATTAATAATCTTAAAATGTATATGTAGCAGTCAAGCTACCTGTCAATGATTGCGCTTATGTCACGTGCTCCTACAAGACTTCTTGCAATACCGTCGGGTAATTTCTTACGGCACATATTATGAGAGGGTTAAATTTGCCCTAATGTTACACAGTCCCCGTTAAAAACACTGGTGTTCTTAGGGGATGGTCAATTATTAAATTAAAGTAAGGAAAAAGTACCAAAATACCCCTGACAAATGCAGGAAAGACGGAAATACCCCTGTACTTTTATAAATGACCAAAATGCCCCTGGCTATAGCCTATATATATATACACGGAAAATCGTGCGCACAGCATAATCACATCACTTTAACGAGTCTTTCTCGTTCGAAAAAAGGACAATCATTCAGTCTCCCGCTGTGTTTTTTTTGAAGCACAACGTCATACTGGCCTGCGAGCCGGAACGCGGCTACTACGCTCGCTGTAAAGACCGCCAAGGCAACTGGAAGGCCGTCTTTTCTGCTTCTACAACCCACGAGCTTATCAACGGTCTTTTTCTGAAGCAACTGGAAACCCCTTTTGGAACTAGACGGAATGCCAAACTACTCTTTCCAGATGCCTTTCCGTGATAGCCATCTGGAAAAACTATGTAATGGTTGCTATTACCATCGTGGTGCTTGCGCAGAACCGGGGAGGTGAGCTCTATGCTGGGGTAACCTTCGCTCATTTTTAATTCTGTTTGTCAAAAGTGATCTTGGCCATTGCACACGCCCACACTCCAAAAATGCCGAAATATTCAAAATACCCAACAACCCATGGTGTAATCCTTAAATATTTTTACAAATTTGTGATCTACAAACGTTTTCGCATCTTTTGCACCCACCCGCGTCCAGATCCGACCGTTCTTAAGAAAACGCGAAGCATACACAGGTTTCAAACATTGGCAATATTCCCAAAAGACACAAATGACCAAAATGCCTCAGGCTATATATATCAGGCATCAAATACTGGCAAATCTCTTTTCCCAAAGCGTAGTAAGTAAGATGCGCTCACGACAAGTAGAGCTATAATGCCCAGGTTGTTTGCATCTGCCGCAATGCACGGGACGCTTCTCCAGGCCTTCCTTCTCTCTACGCATGCGCTTCTTCTTTGGGCGTCCCGGTGGACGTCGCGTATGCGGTGGGAATACACGTACTTTTTTCCCGTCCTCATCTAACACATCAGCCCAAATGCTTTTATCGCTAAGTGGGTGTACTGTTTCTGCGTACGTGCGCCGGTATGCAACTACCGTAAAACATTCTTTTGCTTGCTGCCTCACATTGATTCGACACAATAGTAGCGCTGCTGCTGCGTGGTGACAAGGAAATTCTGGTGATATAGATGTGCTATTGTTAATAGAACGAGTCATCAAGGATACGGTGCTGATTATATCTGAGCAAGCTCATCTTGTATCTGCCACCGCTTGCACGAGCACTCATGTTGCCTAATATTGACAGTCAAATTCCGGTCCTCTGATATCACCTCGAATTCATAATCAGCCGCACGTAGAACCCGGTAGTGCCTAGCGCGCTCGATGGCAGCGCCGACCTTTTTCTCAACTGAAGGAACAAGTTTCGAAGGCCATTCAGCTACCTTCCGTCGCCGCTCATCGAACCAGACCATCAACTGCTGGCGGATCATTTCCCAAAGTGTAAGAATATACCAAAACGGTTAGAATCTGAAGTTCAAATCCATTCAACAGACTTCATCAGCAACATACCGCTGCATCATCATTACGATTGGGAGCTCACGGGCTTCCAGAATCCAATTAAGTTTTTTGGCTATGCCCGCAATCCACTCTTTAGCTTCAATTCAAATTTCTTCAATCTCGCTCATCTTAGCGTCGAATCCACGTCGGTCAATGCATAGGCGGCCTGCTACAAGATCTTAACCAATGAGACATTTTTGGATGCCTTCCAAAAGTTTTAACTGAGGTGCCGCATGCAAAAGCCATGATATGCATGGGGAAAGATTTCCTGAACTCCGACGATCAGCCCTTTCTGACGATCGGAAAGGAAGGTCAGACGCTGCATATTCGGAGCATATGCTTCCAGAAGCGTCCGTAGCTCTGATAAAACTAAAGCCAGTTCTCGTCGTTTTCAGCGTCGACGACGGCCATTGCCAGCGGGAAGAGAGCGCCATCACCGTCCACCGCCGTCGCCGCTAGAAGCGTCCCCAAATACTTTGATCTAAGGTGGGTTCCATCAAGGCCCAGTAGTGGACGGCACCCAGAGCTAAATTCTGCAATCGACGCTTGGTAGGCAACAAAAAGGCGCCGAAAATGATGCTCGGGTCCAGTCGTGTACACGGCCGCGACGCTTCCTGTTGCAGCAGTCATTGCATCAGCAAAATATTAAGATTTTTTGGCAGGCAAATAAAACGAACACCAGCCATCCACGGCTCTCACCCGGATTTGTCAAACAAATCTGCCTGCAATACGCCGGAAGATTTTCATAAGCTTTTTTCGTAGGAGCCATGAATAGTTTCCATACTCCTCGCTTTCCCTCTCCAAGCTTGCTTGTATGAAATTGTGACCCCATGCTCGCGACGAACGTCTTGGATGATTTCCTTTAGTATGTTCTGGGTGTCGTCACGCAACCGGGCCTCGACTTCGCTCGCAACCCAAGAAATTGATGCCTGTTGGTGGCCAAGGTGAGTCACACCTAGACAAGAGTGTTCGTCTCGCAGAGTCCTGATGGTGAACGTTGGTGTGTCGGCAAGTTTTGCAGCGTGCAGCCTCCAGGAGCAGCCTTCTTGCACGCAAGCCACTGTGAAGCGTCATTTGTCACTTTTCATCACCGCGAGCTCGAACCGCTCAGAGATGGCAATCGCTTTGACTGCTTCGCCGCAGCTTTTACCATTTGCAAACTCCTTTCCAACAGTAAGCTGATGTTCCGCCATAATTGGCGCGAAAGGAAGTGAGGTAGGATTATTCTGTGCGCAACGGTTTTCCGTGTATATATATGTAGGCTATAGCCAGGGGCATTTTGGTCATTTATAAAAGTACAGGGGTATTTCCGTCTTTTCTGCATTTGTCAGGGGTATTATGGTACTTTTTCCTTAAAGTAAATAGACCCAGCACTCGGGTGTGGTGCACATTTGCGACAAACCCTTGTGTATGTGATGCACATGGGTGCATTCACATTAAGAGGGATGACGCCCAGCGTCATCCGTTACGCGAGGTATCTATAAAGATACGCTCGCAATACATATTAAATGTTATCTATAGAGATGACATTTTGATTGGTAAATTAGGTATTTATATTTAATACGATTTAATATAAATCAGTCTAAAAACTACTTCCTACTTGGTAAGTGCGCACGAGGAGCCGGATTACCGCTCCCGTGACAACACTTTACTAGAGTACTTAGTGCGTTGGGTGAGGTCGCTAACGCGCCTACCACAACTACCTCACTGCACGCAAGAGAAGCTGGTTAAACCGCTTCCTCGCTGTACAAGTAGAGTCTAGACGGTGAGCATTGGTCACAACTATATTTGATCAAAGGACGACGTCAACATCGTCGTCTACATAACAAAAATAAGTATTACGTCAAAATTGATTGCTTATAAGGGATCAATTACATGAATTGTAAATGCATGATCTGATGGCCCTTACACATTTAGCCTACATTCATGGATCTGCTGGCACTTCCTAATTAGCAACCGATCGAGAACATCAACCGCTCAGCAAACAAAGTGGCGACTGAGAGTAACCACGCAAAGAGTCAGAGTCCAGTAGAAAAGGAGAAGATCTCAACCAATACACCGAAACAAAGTTATGAAGCCTGTAAATGAAGCAAGTCGGTCGTGTCCTTAAAACATGAGACATCTTCATGCAGCGACAAGGGGAACCTCCTTGAGCGAATCCTATTGGGGAACCTGCGAAGGTGGGGGATCCGGGGCAACCATAACGTGAAGAAGAGGGCACCTACATGCTGGAGCAGTATGCAGGGATAGAGAGGCGCATGGCCGAAGAGAGTGACGAATTTGACTCCAAGAAAGGCACGAGAGACCGACTGACCGAACAAGAGCCACTGCAGACGGAAGCGGGGCACCGGAACGACGCCGAAGAAGTAGCCAGGACGGAGGCTAACTCGCCGCCACCACAGGAAGATGGAGTCGAAGACGAAGTGAAGGAACCTGTACCGGAGAGTGAGCGAGACGAACCACCGCAAATTGTTGACGGTCAAGAAGAGGAAGTAGCCTTTCCAGAGATGTTCCGCGAGGAAATCAAAGACTCGAAGAAGAAGTACTTGGACTTGCCCCCACGATAGGCTGTGCCCGAAAGTATATGCAGTGAATGTTTGCCGAAGTCTTAAACGAGCAGCCGCATGAACCGCTCGAAGCCAGTAAAAGTCACTACCCGCAGCTAAACGATGAAGAAACGGATGCGCTTCTCCGGTTATTCGCGAAAGATGATAAAAGTTGGTCAAGTGGCCCGGAAGTGGAGAGCGCGCCTGTACGACATTATAAGAGCTATTTTCAAGTAAAAAAAAGCTCTGGTAAACCTTGTAGAACAACGAATCATCACTATGAAGGTTACATCGCAGCCCATGGCCAATATGTGGACCAAACACGCAGCGGAGCAATCGGCCAAAACAGGAAGTTAAACTGCTGACATGACTGCAGACCCATCTCCCTGTACAAGTTCCAAAGAGTCAAGAACTGAGACGACAATGTGAAACCCCGTACGGATTTCCAACTCAATTCAGAAAACCGACTGCAGCAGAAATTAAGATGATCAAAGGATTCATAGAGGGGTCTATCCTCTGCGCCAAACTCCCTGATTTACTGAAGCGGATCTGCACTAATGAAGCATTGCGGTTAATTCAAAGCATCATCCATGCTCAAATCGAAGGTGACCTGATGATCAAGATACACCATGAGTTTCCGGTGTACATAGATTTCCAGAACAGACCGCGGCTAATAGGGATGATCACAATGGGTTTAGACAATGGCAATCACAACAAGGCGAGTGATCCAGCTCCTACAAGATACCATACAAGTGTAATTGGATAAAATAGCACTCGTGGTACATCTAATACTTGGACGCGAGAACGAGCAGCTTAAAATAGACGGGAAATTCGAACCTTACCTTTCCGGCACAGGACTTTCCCTCTTATCAATGAGCACCCAGATGACAACGATGACCATTCCAATGAATATTCAGATCTGCAGTCCGTATGGAACCGTCAAGTTGGTGCGGATGAGATCATGAATGAAAATCCTCGCGAATGTTACCATGTGCGATTGCTTAATGTATTTCGAAGCCTGGCTGATCTGCAATTGATGCGTATATTCGCAGTAAGTTCACCGGAAAGTATGCTACCTGGCAGGAACCGACTACGCAGAATGTAAGCCTGCTTACGGATACTTAGGAAATATTCTCAAGTGGCCGGGATGTCCATGTTTGCTGGCAAAAAAATATTAAGCTGTAACGGCGATACAATCATTGTTTACCATGTCAGTCAACGGGCCGCTTACCCATGTTTCAATTGTGGTTCCAGCGGTCACAACCGCAACAGATTCAATTCGTCGGAAGAAGAATAGACGACTGAGAGAACTTGCCTTACCGTCACTGTTTCGGATATCGCGACGCTGTCCCTCCATGAATCCACCCTGACTAGCCTGGAAGACTTGGAGCAACTCTGGCATCGAGTGGAGGAATACGAAAAGGAATCGGCGGCACGAGTAGTGACCAATGTGGAGACGGTCGCAGCTATTGAATCTCCCAGTTACTCAACTACTGGTGCTAGAAGCCCAAACCTGACAACAATGCACCAAACTTGGCAAACTGTGCAATCTAGTCGTCTAACGGCTCTTTCGCTCCAGCAGGTACCGAACCCGTCAGTAGTGGCCTCCAAACGAAACCCCACGACCATTCTAACACGGATGTCGAGCCCAGCAAAACCAGGAAAGAAAGCCCCCCCCCTCCTATACCAACGGAGAAGTAGCCGACCACGGAGTAACCTGAAGAACCACTAGCTATCAAGGACGAGACCCGGATTAAACGTAGCATTCGGTTCGATCCTATGGAGAAAGCAGAGGCTTTAATGTGGGCTATCGTCCGGGACGAAATGGCCCGATTTCGAAGGAAGTGACCAAAGCAATCATGAATTTGGACACCACCAACCCAAATTTTGGGAAATGTACAGGGGGTCAGCTCCTGGAGCAATGTGGGCTGAGTGAGGCGGACCCCCCCCAAATGGAAGCTGCCAATACTACATCGTGGCTATGGCGGTGCTCCAGAATGAATGCAAAGGACCGATCGCTGAAAGAACTCTTACAGCACTGACCAATAAGCTCGAAAAAGGCATTGTTGCAGCTTCGAACCATTCGACGAGGAATTTCATTATACCAGTAGGATGGTGCTCAAGCACCAATATGGAGAAACAGACGAATGGACCGAGAAACAATCAGCAAAAGACTCAAGAAGAGATCGGCACGTCCAGCTCCGACAGATATGGTTTATGCGTGTATAAGGGTTCAAACCCTGGCAACAACATAAAGCTAAACCTTCGGATCTGGTGTTTTAATTTTACCACCACTTCCTGTTTTAATGGTGGTGAACATCTGGAGGAAAGCGGGCGAGTCCACAGAGGGAAAGGAGGTGTAACGGGGCACTACGACTTGTACTGCTTCAGTTGCGAGTGGTGCCTTATGTCACTTCACGTACACTAGTACGTGCAGAGGAAGACTACTCTTTAAGACAACTACCTTCAAGAGGGTTAAATGAAAACTGTATTGATATAATTAAAGTTTCTCCTTCTTTTTATCTGTTGATGCTAATTTAATCATAAACTCATACTAAACATGCAATTGAAATCTTATCTGTCTCTCTCTCTTTGCTTCTGATTAGTCTGCGGGATAAATAGATATACCTATTTATGGATAAGATTTCCGAGTATTACTATATAAAGTAATATTCTCCAAATATTATCTACCTCTTAGATAATATATTAATTAACAACCTTGAGTGTTATTTTTAATGTAACGATACACCCCGTTACTTCACCCCTCCCTTAAACGACAATCACTCTGACTGTCATTGGATGAGTAGTCACTATGTGACCACTTAATTTAAAAAATGATGATGATTGGTCAGAACCATCATTTTAAATTCCATTGCATGAAGAATAAATCCATGCGGGGTGCTGGTAGTGCGGAGCTTCGGCTGCGGTTCATGCAGCCACGGCTGACGCACTATTGTCTCTTGCGGCAGACGTTCCGTCTGCCGTAGTATCTTCTTCTCGCGCAACACTAGATGTTGCGGGTGCACGTGGTGATTCACCACGTGAATACGACCCCTCTATGGTATTTATTGCGACAAAGCTACATGGCCTTGATTCCAGCGCGAAGAACTTTCGCGCTGAGGAAGATTTTTTTCTCGATTCTTTTTTCAAGCATCGATAGTATAGTGGCAACAATAAGCGAGATAAAGTCTCGCTTATGCAAGCCTCGAGCGCGTTCATTCGCAATGTCAAAGACTTTGGACGCGAAGCCTGGCTTCAAAGACTTTACGCGATTCGCGTTAAGTTTGAGAAACGAACTCCATCCGGTGCAAAGTATAAGTTGCATCGGTTGTCACCTGAGGCTGGGCTTCCATGCCTCACGTGGGGTGATCCCTGTCAGTGTTGTGTTGACAACTCGAAGAGGGTAAAAGGGGATGTCTATTCCCTTTCTTTGCCCTGGGGAAGAACTCGCATCTCTGTTGAGATGCGGGATTCGATTGACGTTTGCCATCGATTTACACGCGCCAGGGGCACGTGTTTTCCGATGGGCCTTCTGAACCATCGGATGGGTCTCGACATACTGACGGATGAGGCCCTCAACGTCAGCAACCAGCTAGGAACGAGGCTCCCAGCTGTCATGTAGAGGTGGACAACCGCGCCAGCGAACAAGATAACTCGTTCGCTGCACGGTGGTTCTGGATACGTTCCTCAAAGAAACGTTGACCACCGTGGAAATCCACCAATGGTTGTGGTGGAGGAGGAAAAATTAGATCCGAACCGTGCGTCGGATCTAGAGTCGAAGATCGACAAACTCGATCGCTTCCTCCATGATTTGGAGGAGGGACTTGACCACGAGCGTGGCAAGCGTCGCTCGTTGGAGCAGACAGGGCAGGCTCACCATATCGAGCGGTTGGAAGACCGTTCGAAAACGGAAATATCACACTCTTCGTGATGACCTGTCGTCAGCTCCTCGCAGTTTCGAGGAAACTTGGAACCGGCATGAGAAACTCCAGATTCAACATGAGAATCGGGTTCGCGATCACAACAATCTTTAAGGGATTCTTATCAAGGGTGGTCAGATTCGTCCTCGGAAGAAACCGCGTACTGATGGTTCGGGGGGATGCGATGCAGTACACGGAAAGGCCCAATGAATTTGGGTGGTAGTTTACTGCTACCCACATTAGTGACTAAACGCTTAGGTAGGTTTACCGTTGAGAGTAGCACTAGATCATTAACTTTAAATGAATGAACATTTGATCTTCCATGTTTGTCTGCATTCCGGTTCTGACGGTCCACTGCGTTAGCAATGGAATCCTGAACGAAACCGATTATTGATTCTCGAGTTAGCAAAAAAAAAAAATTCTTCTGCTGACTTATTGTTTTGGCTTTTTAGTACGCTTTGTGCGTACTACCATGAGATCATTCTCGTCTTTGATGTCGATATCTTCGACATCGACATCATTCGCGTCGTTGTTAGCTTCGACGCGTGATGAGCAAGAGCCAGAAATGGTTTTGCTCGTGCCAGTCCAGCCCCCTTAAACTAGAGGATTCCTCTAATTGGGTGGGTGTGCGAGGATGGCGTAAGCCATTCACGAAGAACAGTGTTTGCGTTGTAGACGTGCACCGAATTATTGATGGCGAATTCGACGATCGGTAAAGACTCGCTCCAATTCGGATACATTTGAACGTAACCTCGAACTATCACTTCGAGGACGCGATTTACGTGTTCTGTTTGACCATCCGTTTCTGGGTGATTGGATGTTGACATAGTCAGCCGTGATCCGAGAGATCGGAACACGGATTGCCAGAACTCCGCCGTGAACCGTGGATCTCTATCCGATATCAGTTCACAGGGTAATCCGTGGAGTTTGAATACCGTGTCGATAAAGACACAAGCACAGCCCGGAGCCGTTAACAACTATTGTACTGCAGCAAGAATTACCGTCTTGCTGAATCTGTCTACAAAAACAAGAATTCCATTGTTTTTGTGATCGTCTTTGAGAAATCCGAAGACGAAGTCCATAGATACGGACTGCCGACACTCTGCCGGAATTGAAGAGGTGCACAGGATGAAGGGCTAGGCTTCACCCGTTGACATACCTCGCAAGCACGAATGTACTTGCGAACGAACTGATACTGGCGGGGCCAGTAAAAGTCGCGACTTACTGTGAGGTAAGTCTTCTCACGTCCACGATGCCCACTTGTTGGTGCATCGTGACACCCATACATGATGCGCAAGCGCAAATCATTGTGAGTTGGGACGACGACACGTGGAGTGTCGCCGGCAACGGCTGTGTAATACAATAAGCCGTTGCGTGTTGTGTATCGATCGGATGACGATCGATTAAAGCCAGTTAATCTTTAAGAGATTTATTGAATGGAATCAGCAGATGATTCATTAAACGCAGAAGGCATTTTTTTATCTGTGTAGGCTTGTTAAATGTCATCCAACAAAGTTGATGACGGAACACTCATAGTGAGTGTTGCAACAGTGAGAATTTCACTGTTGGAGTGCACTGCCGACTCGAAATCGGGTCGGCGTGATAACGAATCAGCGACGACATTAAGTCGTCCTGGTTTATATTCAACGGAGAAAGTATACTCCGCGAAGAAGGATAGACACCTCGCCATTCTTTGCGAGAGGTGTGGGCTGCTTACGGCCGTGCGTAATGACGCGTGGTCCGCATATACGATGAACGGTCTATCTCCCAGGAGATAGACCCTTAATTTAGCCAATGTATATTTCGTGGCACGAGTTAATTTCGCCCGCTTGCGTTTTGAAGAAATCATGGGCGGTTCGACTTTTGATTTGTTTCAGGAAAAAAGGCTCGCTCTACATCTACAGATCCATCTGTTGATCCCGAAGCGCTGAAGAATCAAACGAAGGAAGATCCCTATATGACTAACGCGGCAGCTGGTCCTGAGCAGTACAGCCGGACCTGTGCGACCATTCGGCTGCACCAGCGAGTTGCCAAAATGCTCAAAGCAAACTTGCCTAGGAATTTCTTTGTCATGCACTGGGTAATTGCGCTCAGCTGGTTGCAGATGGCGCGATTGGTAACAGATGAGGCGCTCCGCGCCGTCTGTATCGTATTGCATTAACGCGCAGCCGATTGCGAATTCGCTGGCGTCACAGACCACATGGAATGGTCTGACTTGATCTGCAATCACCAAGATGGGCGATTGCATCAAGCTTTGCTTGATACCTTTAAACGAACGCTGACAATCAGCGTTCCATAACCATTTCTCGTCTTTTTCACGAGACGAGAGAGATGAACTGTCATCTCTGCATAATTGCGAGAGTACTTGTGCAAGTACGCCGCTAAACCAAGGAACTTTCAAAGTCCCTTGATATCGACTGGAACTGGCCAGTCGGCGATTGCCTTGATCTTTTCGGGATCAGGGCGCACGCCGTTTTTACCAACGATGCACCCAAGAAGTGGTATTTCGGTTGCAGCGAATATACACTTCTTGAGATTTGCGTACAACTTATGCTTTCGCATAAGTGTAAGAACCTGACGAACGTGAGTTTTATGAACTTCCACGTCCGTCTTACCGTCCATGGCCCGGCTATGGACGAATACATCGTCGAAATAACTCGGTGCGAAATCCCGCACCGGTCTCAACAGATTTGTTACACATCTGTTGAATGTTGCAGGGGCGTTACTAAGCCCCTGAGGCATCACTAGCCATTCCCAGAGCATACCACTGGGGGTGCTCACTGCTGTGTACGGGAT
>NC_090615.1:5907641-5917067 GCF_004359215.1 Bremia lactucae | reverse complement strand
AACTTCAAGGTGATGAGGTATCCCTCATCACCAGGTGCAGAGACACATAATGATTGTGTGTCTGGAGCAACTTTAGTCAAGAGATTTGCAAATTCTCTTGAGGTTGCTGGATCAGAAGGGCGTTGCGCCCCCTACTGACCCCGACCGTTTTTTGGCGGTCCGTCTCGTTGTTGCGAAAACGCAACAGCGAAAACGCAACAGCGAAAACGCAACAGCGTCGGACCCGCGACCGTTGCCCTTTTTTGCATACGGTCCAAAATTACGTTCAGTGCCTTTCGGTACTGGGCGTGGGGCACTACACTCATGAGCGTAGTGTCCTAATTTTGGCAGCGATGGCATTTCTCCAATCGCTAATTGCTCGAAAAGCGAGGTCTCTCGCTTTCGACGTAAGAGAGGTCCATGGGTTCTGGACCTCCTAACTCGTGTCGTCTTGGTGGACGATATGATGACGAACTTGCTTGAGCCTGTCTCAAGCTAAAGTCCTCCTGTTCCGCAACGGATATTGCTTCTTCAAGCGGATCCAGTTCCAAGCGGAACAGGTGGGTCTTTACGGGACCATTCGTTAGACCTTGCATGAACACTGTAATTAACGTGTGCTCATGGACTGGGTTATTAATACAACTCGCTAAGAGTCATATGTGCTGGGCATATGCGTGAACATCACACTTGCCTGCTTGAGTTTCAGAAGCTCTGAACGAGCTCTGAACTCAGCCCTAGGCGATTTAAACGTCTGTTTAAGCCGGGCTTTTAAAGCCTCTAGCGACGCAAAGACGTATGGATCGCGCAACTTAAGGCCCAATGCCCAAATTTTGGCACCTGCCAAATTTGATTGAGCGAATGCGACTTGCATTTGCTCGTCGACAATGTGACGTGCCCTTATGGCATCGTCCAACTCGACAAACCATCTCAAGAGGGAGTCTTCTTCGACTCCCCTACACTTAGACATGTCAATCTTTAAAGTTTCGGGACGACGCGTTTGCGTCATCCCAGGTACAGGGGTCTGTACCTGTTGTAACCTCAACAGTTCTGCCTGTTGAGAGCCTTGCTGATTCAGCAAGGCTTCTTTTTCCTTCATCTCGTCAAATTCATGTTGTATGAACTTGGCGATGGCTGAATGGAGGGTATCTCTGTCCAAACCGGATAGCATGGGCAAGATGGCATCGTTTCGTACGGTCGAACTCATTCGTTCGACCGCACTCCTTCCTATGTCACTTAAAAAGGAGTAGCTTTCAGGGGAAACGTGATGCGTATTCCCACTATCATCTAACATGTCCATATAAGATGAAGGAAACGTGGACCTTGGACGGACTACAAAGTGCTACCAGGTGTAACGGGGCACTACGACTTGTACTGCTTCAGTACAAGTCCACTTCGCACTGCTTTAGTTGCGAGTGGTGCCTTACGCCACTTCACGTACACTAGTACTTGCAGATGAAGACTTATTTTTGAGACAACTAGCTTAAAGAGGTTAAATGAAAACTGTATTAATATCTCATCTTTATATCTGTTAATGCTAACTTAATTATAAAGTAATACTTAACATGCAACTGAAATCTTATCTGTCTCTTTCTTTGTTTACGTTTCCAGCTGACTAGTCTGCGAGATAAATAGATATAATGGCCTATACCTATTTATGGATAAGATTTCTGAACATTACTATATAAAGTAATGTTCTCCAAATATTTTCTACCTTTTAGATAATATATTAATGAACAACCTTTAAGTGTTAATTTCATGTAGCGATACACCCCGTTACAACATCCAACTCATTTCTGGAATCACGAAGGTATTTTCACGGACTGATTTCTTTGTCAATCATCATTGCGTTGAAAGAATTGCCTGGTATTTAAAGTCGTTGGTTGTAGAGTACGACCGAAGGAGTGAGCTGCCGTTTGCCGGGCTGCCAGATTCTCCACTTCTTGGATTTCCTGCTGAGATTCGAACAAACTTCTTATTTAAGCCCTAATGCTGTCGAAATACCATCTGAATTACCGGTGATCATCCTTTCTTACCTCAGTGAGAAGCGTATGGATACTTATAATCACACTATCCCATTTTTTGGACCGGATTTGTTCTTACTTCAAACTGGTCCATGATGGTACTGAGGTTTAGGGCGATCATTTTCTGTCTCGTGCTGGACGACCACTGGAAATGGGTAGTACGATGTTAAACTTTTTTGCAATTGCTTGCTATTGGGAGGAGAAAGCTCGACATGCACTTCGCGATAATCTAAGTTCCAAGCGGCTAGAGTAGCCACAACCCATTGCACCTGCGTGTACGGCTCGCCTTTACCGTAAAACCGATCAATGCGGCTTGCTCCATCTCTTCTTTAATAGGTAAAATACTTTAACGGATCAAATGCTTCTTAATCGTCGTCGAGTTGACGGGTTAGAGTAATTGCGTCCGTCAAATCATGTTTGCGTGCTAGTCGTTTTAGAGTCGCACTTTCGGCTGATCCTTTACTAATCGGGCTTCGGTGAACTCGTCTGCTCGGTAGCCGGTTTTAGAACACAATTGAAATCTTCGCCCACAATGATGGATTTGTGTTTGGATATCCATGGTTTTAAATCTGCATAAAATTGCTCCTGCTCAGTCTTGTCATTTGGTGCAAACACATTTCGTTATAACTAGAGATCCAGTTCCACCGCCATTACCTGTGATGTCCATCTGCTCTGTTGCCAGGGTCTTATTCGCTCAATTATTTCTGGAGTCACCGGTATGCCTAATCGTGCGAACTTCGACTGTGTGGTAATCCAATAGCTGAGCGGTTTCTCAAGGTACGACGCTTCCAGGTTCGGTCCCAGTGCCTGCCTGCTCCTGGGTGTCCTTATCTGCATGCGGGTAGTTGTCCTGTAGAAAAATTGCATCCGGTGGTTTGCTGCCTTTTCGTCGACTCCATCCGCTCATCCAATTCCGAATCGATTTTTCTGATAACCCGCAAAGGTTTTGAGTTGCTATAGTTTTTGTTCGTTTGCCGTATCTGGATCGCCTTGGCATTGTATAACCTTATCGTTATCGTCCAAGTTTAAGTCACAGAGCGCTTAAGATGGGCGGGGACGAGTTCTTTGACGTCCATTAACGGAAAGGTCGTTATTTCTTCTTTGCGGTCTCCTGGGTTTCAGCTCACATTCTTGTTGCAAGTTGTTTACCCATGGCGTGGCTTCGCTATGACTGTAAACTTTCTCCTTGACCGTCGTAATTTTTGCCCCTTGACTACTACTTCTGCCGCCGTGATCATTGAAAAGCTTGCGATTTCAGTTCCTCCACTAGCTTCCGCTACGAAAATACTGCGGTGGAGAAGTTTTTGATATCATTTTCAAAGTAGTCGTCGAGCCCCAGCATCTAGAATCAATGAAACCATATCTGTCAGAGCTGGACATGCCGATCTCTTCTTGAGTGCTTCCGCTGATTGTTTTTCGGTCCATTCATCTGTTTCTCCATATTGGTGCTTGTGCACCATCCTACTCGTATAATGAAAGAATTCCTCGTCGAATGGTTCGAAGCTGCAACAATGCCTTTTTCGAGCTTATTGGTCAGTGCTGTAAGAGTTCTTTCAGCGATCGGTCCTTTGCATTCATTCTGGAGCACCGCCATAGCCACGATGTAGTATTGGCAGCTTCCATTTGGGGGGGGTCCGCCTCACTCAGCCCACATTGCTCCAGGAGCTGACCCCCTGTACATTTCCCAAAATTTGGGTTGGTGGTGTCCAAATTCATGATTGCTTTGGTCACTTCTTCGAAATCGGGCCATTTCGTCCCGGTCGATAGCCCACATTAAAGCCTCTGCTTTCTCCATAGGATCGGACCGAATGCTACGTTAATCCGGGTCTCGTCCTTGATAGCTAGTGGTTCTTCCGGTTGTTCTGGTAACTCCGTTGTCCAGCTCCTTCTCCGTTGATATAGGAGGGGTGATTTCTTTCCTAGCCTTTAAGGCTCGGCCGAACTCATCAACACACATCTCGTCTAGCTCTTAAGAGCAAGTAACGAAGCAATTGCCTTAAGTAACTTTTTTTCCAATGTAACCAGTCACACCATATGCAATTGCTCGCTCGATCACTTTGTGACGTTATAGACGCTTCGCGTCTATGCTATGTCGGAATTCAGACATTACGCCTCTTAGAGGCCAGACAGTCACGCTCCCAAACTTCCAAACTTTTATTGACTCTACCAGAGCTGGTGTCCAAATCGGCACTCGACAAGAAGTTATGTAACTCAAGTTCCCTAGAAGGGGTTGGCCCGAAATGCCTTGGCAACTTGCCAATGGTGTCACGACTGTCACTCAGTATGGTGCCACCTAAGCCGACCAAACTCGGTGGACATAGAAGTGCCACCCCACGTGTCTCAGGGATGTTACAGCCTTGATGACTCGGCCCTAGGCCTACAATACTTTCAGCATTCAGTGAATCGTTATTACAAGGAATGTCACTCGACGGAGTACGAGCCGTTCCACTTCTTTCTTCTGATTCGGGCTCAAAATTATGTTTTCAACATTAAAGTTTATTAACTCAGACATTCCAATGTCTAAAACACTGACAGACTCAGTCAATGATCCGCGCCAATAGCGCTTTTGTTGCCTAGCAAAGGTGGGTTCATGACTCTATAAGACTTTGCTAAGAACATTGCGCGTGGCGCCTAAGGTCTGAGACCTCCAACCAATCCATGGCTCGTGGCGTTGAAGCCAGGCCATACCAAAAATGAGATCATATATTGGATCCAAATCAAGGACGAGACAGCGTTCCATACTGTCAAAGTCCAGAAACAGGTTCAATGGAACTTTAGGAATAGTGCCACGAGTCCCAGTCACAAAGCGAACAGTGATTGTATCACTTTTATGCGCTTTAAGCGCCTCAAAGTATAGTTGACTGCCTTGAAAGGAAAGACGCCAAGCATAACAGCAAGACGCTTGTGAGTCAACTAAAATTGACCATGGCTTATCAAAGCCCTTCGCAGTCGCTTGAGCGACTAACAAGCCAGGCTTGTACTCACGCCCCGTGCCATTGCGCACCGAGCTAAATGGGGCTAGGTCCTGTTTGCTCTCACCTCCTAGAGAATCAACAGAGCCTAGGTCATCCCTAGTAGGGCGCCCCGCACCTACTGGGGTATCGACTTTTTTTCAGCACCGTACCTGATTTCTGGTATAGGTCGGAATTAGTGCCCTTTCGAGCTTTACGCGTATTTCGTAGGGGAAAAGCCGGACGTAAATGTTTCATGCACCCGCACATATAACATCTACGGATGTTTTTATGCTGTTCCACAGCTTGAAAAGCCTCTTCTCCTTCCTCAACGAGGCTTACATCCATGTGCTCGAAGAGCTTATTCGGGAAGAAGGCGTGCTAGCCGCGAGCAGACTTAAAGTCGAACTCAGCGCGTAGCGCTATGGCAACTGCCTCTTCAAAAGTAGCAGGATGAGATCGAAACAATTATGTCCAGGCAACGCCCTCATTGAGACCCCGATAAATATTGTAACAACAACCGCTTCTTGCACCGGGTCTTGATGCATAGATGCAATGAGAGCTCTCAACTCCTGGACAAAGTCCCCTAGAGTTCGTTTACCCTGTCGAGTCGCTAGGAGCCGTGCTCGCATGTAAAAAGCCTGATCAGGCGATGCAAACATACCAGACATTTGCTGTTTCAGCGAAATCCATGATGGGAAAGCGTCCTTATTGGACTTACTACACGTAGTGCCCACTCCATCGCTCTAACTCCGAGTTTGAAAATGGCCATAGCCACCTTTTGCCGTTCTGTTAAGAACAAGGCGGAATCAATGGACATATCGTTCTGCTTGATCCAAAAAGGAAGGTTTTCTCCCTCTTTTCCCTCAAATGTCTTCACATTGACAGCCAGAGGGCGGGTTTTCGGATTTGAATCAGGTACAGAGATGTACCGGGATGGCATAGATGCCGCTAGCTAAGTGATCTTGTACCTGGCCGATCACGGAGGTCTCATATCGCATGAAGGCTTCAAGCCTTGCATGCAGGACCTCTGGTCCCTGGGAGATTATGAACTCCACATGTTCAAGCCAAATAAATGTATGAGCTTGTCGTAAGCTGCGCGTTGCGCCTCTAAAAGTTCTTCTCTCTTCCATTTCAATGAGAAATCAGTCTTGTAAAGATTCAGGCGTAGATTGACTACGAGTGCTACCGGGTCTAGCGGAGCTCCTGAAGTCAGAGGAAGACTTATAGATTCATAAAGATGAAATAAATGTACCACAACAACGGTTCTACAACCGATGTGTGCCCCATTACATCTTCAATAGTAGGCTTTCAATCCTTTATTATCTTGAATGGGGTGTTCCGTTACATAGATTATTATTACCTCTAAGGGAGAATAAAATTTCATTATTTTACTAAGATTACTTATAATCTCCGCGGCCAACAAACTAAAATTAAATTAAATTAAAAAGTTATTAGAATGGGTGGGCAAAACACTGGAATCCAACATGTATTTATAGAAGATATGCTTCAAAGAAACATACCTTATCTTGATGGATTATCCATGTAGGCGGGGCACGTCGTAATGCGGCCACGCTCCACTTAGACACACACCCTAGCACAGCGAGGAAGCGGTTTAATCTGCTTCTCTTGCGTGCAGTGAGGTAGTTGTGGTGATCGCGTTAGCGACCTCACCCAACACACTAAGTACTCTGGTTAAGTGTCGTCACGGGAGCGGTAATCCGGCTCCCCGTGGGCACTTACCAAGTAGGAAGTAGTTTTCAGACTGATTTATATTTTATCGTATTAAATATAGATACCTACTTTTACCAATTTAAATGTCATCTCTATAGATAACACTTGATATGTATTGCGAGCGTATCTTTCTAGATACCTCGCGTAACGGATGACGCTAGGCGTCATCCCTCCTAATGTGAATGCACCCATGTGCATCACATACACAAAGGTTGGTCACAAATGTGCACCACACCCGAGTGCAGGGTCTAATTACTATTATTTAATAATTGACCATCCCCTTAAGTACACCAAGTGTACTTAACGAAGACTGTGTACATTAGAGCAACTTTAGCCCGTTACACCACCCCCTCCCCTTTAAGAACGAATTTACATTTTTAAATTCGTCAAAGAGGAGAGAGGAACTGCGAGCAGCTTTACGCGCCGCTAGTTCACTCAATCACTCTAGCGCACGTGTTTCCATACACGGCGCCAAAGATGTCACTCAAAAGGGGCAACGTTGGTGGGTCGTCTGCGAAGACGCCCACTCAACTTCACACTAAGCGCACGCACCGTTTTAATTCGCCGGCCGCGTCAAATGCCTTAGTCGAAACGCCGACAGCCACTGCTGCTGTCGCGTTAACATGGCTAAAGGATCCATCCAACGTTAACAGTGAGGATGTTGATCCGTCGCTCATAGTAGTGATGCGGACAGCGAGCTCATGAGGAAGGATGATGGCGCATTATTGCACATCCAACCTTCTCTCATGGCTCACAACATGGAGACAGCAGCATTCACGAATGCTGTCTCGTCGTCTGCGCTGGAAAGCGCAGCGACAGGTAATGAGAGCGCTGCCCATAAAAATGCAACCGCTTCTCTGTTGGGTATAACCACAACGCCTAATGCTCAGACCATAATTCATAATGGTTCTGACATAGAGGATTCGGAGCCTAAAGCTCCACCGACGACACATGAACGTGCTTAGTCGGTGTCATAAGCCAGTCGTTTAGAACGTGGCTATGTGACGCGTGGCATTCCAAAGATGCCTTCTCCATCTGAATGGCCTCGTTTAAACGGACCAAAAGCGTCGCTCCTAGAGTGCGCTCTTGTAGACGCACATAATTATTATGGCGTCTTTAAATCATGGAGGGCTCAGGGAAGATCGCTTGGGCGTATTTTCCCGATCCCGGTCGTGTTGCGTTCAAATGAAATGCCGGACCAATACGAGGTGGAATTCCTGCGCCGCATACCGATGCGATGAAACAGCGATCAGCGAATTAATTTCGCCCGTTTGCGTGTGAAAGAAATCATGGGCGGTACTGTACGCCATGTTTCTTATCACAACGCTTCTTCTGCTAGTCTATTTGAGACTAGCGAAGAGGCCTCAGCTGGTGTTCCTTTTCATAGGCAGCCACCAAGCCGGGCACGTCAATAGGTAGGGTATCGATCGAGACCCAAGAATCAAAACACTTCGGGTAACCTTTCCATTGGACGAGGATCTGATACCCTTGCCTCACGGAGCGGTGGGCAAGCAACCTTCCAACAAGGAACCGTTAATTTCCACCCGCATCCATCAGTGCAGGTGGCGCCCGATAGGAATGGCGATCTCGCCCACCTACTCACGGCTGCCTTACCTTTGTCCGTTCAGTCGCATCAGTTAAGCGCTGCTGAACAACGTATTGCGGATCTCGAGGGTCAAGTCTCACGACTGAACTCGAATCTCGTTGATGTCCGAGCGAAGGCTCGTCAGGGTTATTAACGCCTGAAGACTCGCTTGGACCTTTTCGAACGGATAATGCTGAGGGATCCGCGTTACTCGCGTGAGTCCCTCGCTCTCCAAGTCCTGTTCGTGGAGGAAGGAATCGGTCCGATAGCTTTTCGCCTTCACCGTCCCCCTCACCCGAACGACACTCGACTCACAGTCGGCGTCACTATCGATCTCCTTAGCCAGATGGGGATATGTGACCTCATTTGTGTCTACATACCGTTTCAGACGACCCACGTAAAATACGGGGTGCGTCTTCATATACGGGAGAAGGGTGAGCCTATAATTTAGGTCTCCAACCTCTTCTACCACCGTAAAGGGCCCAATGAAACGCGGCAACAACTTCGTAGTACCTCCAGGTAGTACAGAAATTGCATTTTTAGGTAGGGTAGCAGTACTTAATAGTACTTTTTCACCCACTCTAAAGCGTTCATTATTTTTGCGACCATTTCGGTCCGCATATTCTTTTTGCTTGTCCTGTGCGCTTGCCATTGCGTCACGGACTTTACGTGTGATGGCTAATCGCTCATCCACAAAGCGTTGAGCCTCGCTCACGCTTTTAGCATCAAACTCGCCTATGATACCGCCAAGAGGTCGGTCATAAGGCGTAGTTTTATTGACCACTGCTAAACTGGCAGGGTCACTAGGGCAAGTTTCTGTCTTTGAGATGATACCCTCATGGGTCATCGTCATATTGACGAAACTATGTCCCTCTTTCGCACCGAGCATAGTGAGGGGCCCTCCCCCACTAAGACTCGGGCTGCGCACAAACGAGACTGGCGTCCGAGGATGGCGCAGTCCGTTAATATAAAACGGTGTCTCACCCGTACTGGCGTGGACACTGTTATTTATAGCGAACTCCACAAAGGGCAATTGCTTGCTCCACTCTTTGGGAGTTGCTATAGTGCGTAAGACATCCGCCACGACCCGATTGGCACGTTCTGTTTGGCCATCGGTCTGGGGATGATCTGCGGTCGACATGTGGAGCTTGCTACC
>NC_090615.1:5877459-5902059 GCF_004359215.1 Bremia lactucae | reverse complement strand
AGCCCTGCCACCTCCCGATGATGTTCGGAGAGGTGGGGAAAATGAGCCCAATCAATATTGAGGCTCATCCTCACGTACACACGCAGAGATGCGGGTCGTGGGAAGGATTTCAAGTGCTACCAAGTGTAGGCGGGCACGTCGTAATGCGGCCACGCTCTACTTAGACACACACCCTAGCACAGCGAGGAAGCGGTTTAACCTGCTTCTCTTGCGTGCAGTGAGGTAGTTGTGGTGGGCGCGTTAGCGACCTCACCCAACACACTAAGTACTCTGGTTAAGTGTCGTCACGGGAGCGGTAATCCGGCTCCTCGTGCGCACTTACAAGTAGGAAGTAGTTTTCAGACTTATTTATATTTAATCGTATTAAATATAAATACCTATTTTTACCAATCAAAATGTCATCTTTACAGATAACACTAATATGTATTGCGAGCGTATCTTTCTAGATACCTCGCGTAACGGATGACGCTAGCCGTCATCACCGATGACGCTGGGCGTCATCTCTCCCAATGTGAATGCGCCCATGTGCATCACATACACAAGGGTTGGTAACAAATGTTCACCACACCCGAGTGCTGGGTCTAATTACTATTATTTAATAGTAGACCATCCCCTTAAGTACACCAAGTGTACTTAACGGGGACTGTGTAACATAAGGGCAACTTTAGCCCGTTACAATCCAGGTGTCCTCTTGGTAGCATTGAAAGATAGAAATGCCAGCGATTAATTGGCATGGTATACTGCGAAGTGAATATAATATGGTCTTTATTCGTAATCTAACGGAATTTGTCCCGTTACATAAATCATATTTTGTATATTCCTATAAGAGGAATAGTAAATATTATTTCCTATGGGAGGAGATAAATAAAGAGCTACAATATTGGTATTACACAAAAACTTTTCCTTGCAACTCACGATTGATGACGGAATATTTGCGTACGATGCGTTGCGACGAGTCTGGATAGTCCACTATTTGAGACCAATAATTTTACAAAATAAGGCTGATGCACATGCTCGGAGACCTGGACTTATAGATGGGCTTCATTTGTGCCGTAAAGTTGTCGTGCTATTTTGCTATTGCAGTTCGATATCGAATACAAAGGTATTTTTAGTCAACGTCCTCCTCATACAAATTACTGTGCAGTTTTCTTACAAAGGTAATTGTGTTGAAACCATTACCACGATCAACTATCGTGACAAAAAAGAGCAGTGTTAATGACAATCCTTTTGCAGACATGACGACCGAAAAAAGTAGCTCTATCTATTCGCAAGCAGAGCGATCTAGCGCAAATGGCGCTTATTTATACCCCAGCGCGAATGAAAATTGTGTATGTAGTCTTCGCCTTCAAAATCGCTACGTTGTCTCACAGATTTGATGACGCCAGATGCAAGAGACTGTGATTCGGCCGTTAAACTTTAAAAAAAGAATTAACACCCCACAAACTATTCTAGCAACTGATAATATCTTACAAATTATTGATTGAACCCACCACATCATCTGTTTGGTTTTTCATATTTGCCGTGCGCTCGTTTTCTGGCGGAAGAAGTGCACGAGCTTCAATCGAACGACAAAGCGTAAAGTCACGTCATAAGACGTGTCTTTGTTGAAAAAATATTTTACTTTTAAAAATGACAAGTACCGCGGAACCGACGTGGGTTACCGTGCCATGTGTAAACTCGAGCGATGCACCTCTAATCGGTGCCAGTTACGCCTCTGTTGCGCGTAAAGACTCGCTTTACATCTTTATCGGTACATTATTTATTCAATTCTTTTTTCTTTTACGCTGTCAATCGACTGATGATGCAATTATTTGACGAGGTTTAGAGCGCAGCATTCCTGCGGCTCTTGTGCGCGGCAGTATGGCCAATCGCCCCAGTCTCGAAATGTACGAGTTTAACTTTGTAACGAAAGAATGGGCTGTCGTTGTGGCCGATGGTGTCGCCCCTTGTCAACGTCGGAGCCACTCGGCTGTGGTTTACAAAGACTCGCTTTTTGTCTTTGGAGGTTACGACGGCGATAGGCGCTTAAACGACTTTTACTCGTATAACTTTTGTACGACGGAGTATTGATTTTCAAGGGATATTGACGCTGATGCAAACGTATTGTGAAAATGTAGTGACGCAAACTTGGACGAACGTCTTTGTCAATGCTGGACACCAACCGACGTCCAGGTATGGCCATGCTGCCGTGGTATACGGTACGGAATACAATTGTGTGAATTATTGCAATAACTCTCCGATGTTGATGACTTTTAGACAATGCCATGTATGTCTTTGGTGGAAGTGACAGCCATTATGGTCGGGATTCCGCATCTAGTCGCAACTCGAGCGATTATGGACGATCAGAGTCTGGTCGTCACGTGAACGATATGTATTCGTTTAATTTAGGTACGTGCAATGAGAAAATTTTTATTCATAAAGGCAGGTTTGAAGTCTTTCAAAATGAATTTAGAAACCAACACTTGGTCGTCTCTTCGTGTGACGGGAGAAGTCCCGTACCCTCGGTAAGAATACTACTATTTATTGGATTGGGTACCTTGAGTATATTAATTGTATTACTTTAGGGAGGGGGCTTCCATGGTTGTGTATAAAGAATCTTGCCTACTGTATGGAGGATACGACCACGATTTGGGCTATTTGAGTGATGTGCACGTATATCACTTTGGTAAGCAAAGGGTTACGTTTAATCAAATTTCGGCCAAAATGGTGTAGTAACGATTGTATTTAAACAGAGACTCGTGTTTGGACATGTCTGGAGACCAAGGGTCAGGCTCCGCTAGGTTGTCATCGTCCACTCGTGACCTTGCTTAACAATTCTCTCGTCACTTTTGGTGGACAGACGGACCCAAATTTGTACATGCTTGATTTAGGTAACGTTTGTCACAAAGTTGACGTCAAAAAAATACCGAAGAAATGGGATCACATTTGTATTTTTGTTTGTTTTTAGAAACTAATACTTGGGACACTGTTGCGTACGCTGGTTTGTCTCCTAAGAGCAGTTCGCCGGCTGGATGCATGAATGACAATGATTTGGTCATTTTAAGTGAACAAAACGACGTGCTTGGGTTCCAGCAGCTTCATTTGCCAGAGAAGAAGGAGCAAGCTATGACGAGGGAAGAGTTAGAACCCGATGAGGATGGCTCAGCTGTTGCTCATTTGCGTTCTTTAGTGAATAATCCATTGATGAGTGATGTTACTTTTATGGGTACGTCGATTTGGTGCTCTCAATTATAATGACATAGAATTAACAAGTGGCTCGATATAGTCGAAGGGGAACCCATTTATAGCCACAAGAGTCTTTGTGTTCGCTGCCATTTCTTTGAAGCCATGTTAACACGAGAGGTAAGACGAGGTATTAGCTGTACGACAAGGTAACAGATTGATTGATTTTTTTTGTGTGGTGATAGATGAAGGAAAGCACGGCTCGAGAAATCGAAATCACGGACGTTAGTCGCGCGACGTTTCTTGCTTTTTTAGAATACATTTACACGGATCGGATTGCTGTAGCAGGAGCTGATCTTGAAGAGCTTTTTATTGCTGCCGATCGGGTTTGTGGATTTATGAAAATAGGGCATTGCAATTAGTAATTCTTTTTGTGTGTGTTTTTTTTCTTATAACTTTAGTATGGGTGTGAACGACTAAAGCGAATATGTGCTCATCAGCTTCAAACCATTGTAAGCGTCGATAATGTCTCGAGTATTCTTCAGGCTGCCGATCAGCACAATTGTCCGTCGCTACGTGACAAGTGCTTTGAGTTTACGCTCCAGAACTTTGATATTGTATCGAAAACGGAATCGTTCGTGCAAATGGCCCGGACGAACATTGAATTGGCATTGCAGATTTTGCAAAAGCGTTGAGGAAATAAGCTGTTTGATCGAATGTGGCAGTCATGTGACGTTAGGATTGCAAACATGGACACTATAGAAATAAATTTGTAGAGATAGCTTCTTTTAAGAATGAATAATGCCTGTGACATATACTCTCGGGCATTAATTGCCAATTGGTTCTACGAATCCGTGAATTCCTCAAATTAGAATTTACTAAGCTCTAATAACTTGTACGACTCCCTGAGTTATTAAGCCTATTAGTTCTATAGAAGCAAGAGGCGTTTTGTGTTACGAGGCACTGCCGACTTGTACTGCTTCAGTTCAAGTTCACGACGTGGAGACAAAGGTATTTTTATCGCTCAATTCCGTTTGACTTTTTTATATTCTTTTGTTGCGAATAAGTCACCAGTTAATCGAGCCCATCCACAATAATTGTCCGCTGCAGCCGTGGAAATTGTATTCTTCACGTGTATTGTAATATTTAGTAGGTTAACAAGCTTATCGAAACACCCTTATCGTTTGACTTAAGTCTCTGACTTGGAAAGGGCTTCTATCACTTTTGAAAAGCATGAAAAAAATTCGTGAAGTGGCCACGTGCTACACGATATAGAATATTGAATGTATTAAAAACAACGTCAAGTAGCTCGAAAACAACTCATGACGCTTAATACTCTTCGAACAAAACGCGTGGCACATCCGAATAAATTTTGAGTGGCATCGTTAAGAAACGAGCTATCGTAATAATTTATATTTCTATTTGCAAATTTAATTGAAAACGCATCTATTCGTCACACGTCGCACAATATCCCCATGTCTGCTACTCGCGTGCTTCGTGGGGGTCTCACGTGGCCTGCTGTACGTGGTGCGCGTTTATTACGTGCCTTAACAGCCGTTCACGACGAGCTAGGAAAAGAACAAGAAGATGAGGTCTTTCCATACGACTTAGAGCTTTGCGTTCCAACAGCGGGTCACGTGGCGCTAGTTCTAGTGCAAAAGCCTTCGGAGAATCAAGTTCTAGCTACCAATACACAGCAGTCTGTCACAGTTCCACGTGTCGTGTACGTGCTGGATGCGCTTCCTCCAACCAGGCAAAAACCTCGGGACGAGAAGGCTCCAATTCGGAAAAAAAGGGCCCCAAGGGTCCAATTTCCACCATGCCAGATAGATGATCTTGAACTGCTTGAAGAGCTCTTTGCACCCCAAACACGAGCAGCAGGAGGAAACGACGGCAGCGTGATTCTTAAACCTCCCATTTTGTGTGCTCGATTCGATTCCCAAGTGGTTTCAATTCGATTTATTCGCAGTAGCCATTCGCCGCTATCACGAACTCAAAAAGTATCGTCGGGGTCTCAAAATCGATCAAAATTGGCTAAAATGGTGCCATTACGATGTATTGTGGCTCGCGTCGATGGGATGGCATTTCTATGGGAATGGCAAGCTGATTTGTGCCAATGGGTTTTTCTTAATCGGGTGTGTTTTTTGGAAAATCCCAATCTGAAATGGACGAAACCAGTGGCCTCGTTTACGACCACCGATATGCCATTTGACAGTCGATTGTCCGATCATAGTGGGTCCAGTGGTGCTACGGAATTTGTGTGGTGGTCCACCGCAACGAAGAACGAGCCACGGCTTAAGTTGCGCCAACTGCGATTTGAACGAGCAACTGATGCATTGCGTGCCACGGATGTTATCGTCGGGAGTGCATTTACCTTTAAGCCCGTATGTGACGATCTTGTGGCGCTATTGAGCTCCAAGCTCGGTTTGTTTGCGATTTCCCGTACCCAGGGGCTTTTCTTTCGAAGCTCCACCGCTTCATTGCAAACTCTGCATTTGAATTGGCTTTCGTTATTTACCATGTCGCATGAAGGTACAGTTCCAGCAACATCACAGCTATCATTCTGTATACACACCGTCACCGGGGAGCTTTTGCTCTTATACAGAGATGTCGGGGACGTGTATCTCGTGACTCCAAAACCTCCAACTTCTTGTATTTCAAGTACAAGACACGAGACTGGAACGTATACTATCCTTAATTCGAAAAAGCTGACAACAATACGACGAACCCAAACGTCGGATTTCATAAATACGAACGAAGATAAAGTGCTTGATATTGCTGCTCATCGTCATGAATTTCTAGTACTAACTTCTCGATCGATTGACGTCCATTCGTTAATTTCTGGTATTTTATTGGAACGCGTGAGGTTGCCAACTTTTCAATCAAATAGTGAAAAGTACAAGTTTTGGACGATATCTGGCGCGTCGAGTTCAATTGGACTCTGGGCTTCCAGTGGGTTCTGGACTATCCGCTTGCCATCTGTGAAAGCCATCGCCACAGCGCTGCATGTGCCACAACTTTCCACTCCAAACGAAGTACTACCGCATCAAGATGCGAAAGCAGCGTTTCTTGCTGTCAAGGATTATGGCATTGGAGACTTGCAATTTGAATCGGTACGATATGCTCTAGATGTCTTGGAACGTGTGACACGTTCAGCCATGGATCCTTTTGGAAGTCATCCGAATGTGTGGAAAGCTGTGTGGCACACCGTATCAAGTCCCGCTTTGCTATTAGCGCTACTTGACGATCAAGCGACCTCGGAGCGCGTAATCCAGGAACTCGCACATCTTGTGACCACAATCTACCAAAGTGCGATTGGAATTCATTCCTACGGTCGACTTGATGGAGCAAACGTATCCAATCTCGAGAATCCGTTGCGTCGATTAACGCGTGCAAATCTAGAATCCCTTCATCATCTTTCCAATTGGATTATCCTTGCAAAACGAAAAGTAATGCGCTTGGAAACTAGTGCTGGTACTTTGGTTGATGAATCAATGCTACAAGCTTCTCGTGTGATACGAGCGGTGAGTGATCTTAGTCAAGTACTTGCGAATCAAGACGATTTGTGTACAATTGATGACAAGAATCTTCCGCGAAAAGATTCAATCGTTGATCCAGAAGATGCACGGAATTTTCGATTAAGTCGAAAATTACGTCCCATGAGTAGTTTGCGATTCGCTGCTGGTTGTAGTACGGATTCCGAACGACAAGGAACGCAATGGCTTTTGCAACTCGAGTCGTTTCTTTTAAATCGAGTGGCGTTTAAGAAAAATCCACAACTTCCTGCGGGGCTAAAAGCTGAGGCAACGCCAAGTCATCGTTTGTTTCATAGTGAACGTGTATTGACAGACTTTCGTCATGTAGCCGCGTCTTCGTTTTCAAAACACATGTATCTTGAATCCATGAGCCGCTTGTATTTGCTGTACGAGCCCGAGTCGCTACTTTCTTTTCTTCAGTGTGTGGAGCAGTATTGTCCTCGATTCTTTACGCTGTCGGGCCAGGAGCCTTTGATTCGATCGAATGCAGAGCGAGCGATGACACTTTTTCCTCCAATGACCAAGTGGACAAATCAAGTGCTTGAGGATGATACAAGCAAGGCAGGACAAGCAGCGAAAGCCTCGCTCTTGGCATATGTGGATATATTGAGGTACTGTGGATACCACACTGAAGCATGCCGAGCGCTCTTACTGTGTCACATGTATGAAAAAAGTAAGGAGCTTTTCTTTGCCTTGTTTAAAAGACCCCAAGATGCACACGATCCTGGTGACGATGGACAGGAAAAAGATACGACTCAAGCGCAGGCTGCCACGACAAGCTCTGTGTACTTTTTGCTGCTGAATTATTGTATCAAACACCGGGATGTCACAGAGCTCAAGACATTGCTAATGCTCAAGCCTACTCACGTCAATGTGCTGCATGTCTTCAATGCTCTCCGCACCAACTTTTCTTCTAGTAAACAAAACAATACTTTCGCAGGTATCAAAGTTGGTGACCTTCGAGCAGTTCTTGTCGCCTTGATGCAGCAACGGCGTGATATGTAACAAATAGAATGAGCATTTAAAATTATCACACTTTCTCAATGACAGCAACGCTAGTGAAACATCGGGACATTTAAGAGAAGACGACATCGTGTATCTTGTTTGTAGCGCTACGACTACGCTCATTACATGATAAATGTAAACGGTTGCGATTGACAAACAAGCAAAGGTTTATACTTTGGGGGCCTCGGTTGCCTTGTACGTCGTGGCGGGCGTCGGAGAAAATTCAAGAGCGGTGTCGTTCATCGAAGTTTGAAGATCGTGCGCGACTTTTGCTGCTTCAATGATTGCCGAGTCCATTTCGCAATGCTCTATCTTGGGCTCCTCGTCCTTGTAAAAAGGCTTTGGCGTCAGATCCTGCTCACTAGGCTCGTGATTCGAATGTTTCTGCTCATCTTCCGTTGTCTCCCATGTCGCGTCTTTGGGAGCCTCCGACGTTGGTGGATGCGTCTCGTCCTCGTGACATTTTTCCGTGTCGCTTTTGCACGCACTTTTAAAGCTGCATGCAATCTTGTACGCATTGAGCTTCATGCCCGAGAAAGATAGATAGCAATTTGTAGGCTTCATTGCAAACACGTCGTCCATCAAGGCATGGCATGCATCAGAATCACACATGGCTGCGAGTTGTGAATCCGTTGGGTAGCCCGTTGGTGGAGCCATGGAGAAGCCATCGGAATTTTTCTGACACGAATGCAAATGTGGGTTAGCGTACAGCTCAGCAAACTTGACGACCTCCGTGGGGGGACAGGCGTCTTCGGCGGCAGCTCCAAGAGTCGTGAGCACGAGAAAGACAAAGAGTTTAAACTGCATGGTGTACAGCTTGAAGATTAAGCGTATTACTTGGTTGAGCGCAAATTGAGAAATGAACAGATTGTCGCTTTTTCTCGGGAGCTATTAAGAACAGCAATCCATCTCTTCGTCAAGAAAGGTTCAAACCTTTCACGATTCTCTTAAAGAGCCTTGGAGCAAGTGAGAAAATCCGGCATGCGCTTGATACAGACGGATGAACGAAAGCAAAGTCATAACAAGTCAATAGTAAAAGAGACTAATGCTCAAAGAAATTAACAATCAGTTAAGGCATCGCTTGTCTTTCATACATTCTTGACGTTTACTTACCCCTCCAATTCCCAAAGCACTAGTGCCACCGAGCGTTGCACCCATTGTGTTTTCAAAAATGCAGTCTCTTCAACGTGGACTGCCACGGAGAAAAGTAGAGTCTCGCGCTTGCTATTTAAGTACACTGGAAGCAGACGAAGATTTACAGAGTCATCGCGACGGGGCGCCCAGCGAAAGTGCAGTGCCGACAAACTGTTTCGAATTTCATTCGACGGTGCAAAGCCTGTGAAATTCCAAGTAGCACCTTCTAACAGTAGTCCACGTGCAGTGAATCCACCAGCGGAAGACTCTTCAACATTAGCAAGCAAGTGCAATTCGTCCAGTGAGCACCCTAGATCAGCTGCCACACTTTGGCGAGCAGCCGTCACAAACGCTTCAGGTGAGAAAAACCCACCGAGCCAAATGCCATTTGGCTGCTGCATAATCTGTGTCGGAGCAACAGCAGATAGGGCCGTTAATTGGTGTACACGCCGAGCAAAGTCCGAGAGCCACTCGCTCAAGCTAAGCTCCTTGGAGACACGATACAGTTGCATCCATTGCTTAGGTACGTGATCTCGGTACAATGTGCGCATGGCTTCGCGTATTTCATTTGACGGTTTCGCCTTGTAAGCACACACTTGTTGCACCGTTCGCAATAAATTGACCACTTCGTTCAGATAGGTAGCTCCTAATTCCAGCTCACGGAACATACAACGGTAGACGGGGTTGCTAAAGTGAACTGGATCACGGTCACTAGAGACAGAAAGTCCTTCGGTTGGAAATAGCTCCAACCAAGCACAAACACGACGGTCCAGATCCTGCACCCATTTGGGACGAACATCTTCGCCATCGGCAGCTGCAGCACCTAGCACCATTTTATTTTCGTCATCTGCAGCAGCGCTGTCTTCGCCGCCTTCGCTTCCGTAAAAGTCTTGCATCACCTGCAAGTTTCGCATCATACGCGCACCCTGATTAATAAGTACCATTGTTTCCGCTGATCGTGGCAGACCCATCCATGAAGGAGGATTTGTCGTCGGAAGAGCAAGAACCCAATCCATGAATTGCGCATTCGTCTTGCCCTCAGCAATCACCAGACCTGTCGTGTCGTTGTCTTGATCCGGCACTACAAGCTCGAATGTGTGCTCATAGCTAGCTGGCGTGAAGACATGCTCGAGAAGCGTATCCATCAACTCCTGGTCGAACGTATTGTCCACACGACCACCGTAGACTGACTCTTTCAGCGTAGTTCGAATCGCTGTCCACGGAATATTGTCAGGAGCAACATGCGCCCGGTCGTTAGCGACAGAGTCCACCCAGCGATCAATCACGTCACAAGCTCCACGGAAGTCAGACTGGCTAAATTCGTACGTTTTCGACCAGCCAATCGGTACAAAGCGCAGGCGCTCGTGCACTAAGGCGTGAAACCAAGCGAGCAATAGATAAAGACGAGCACGTTCAGTAGGTGAGCGATTCATGCGGTCCGCTGCCACCGTGTCTAGCGATCGCACAATACTCAGCTTCATACCACTCGGGGGCTCAAATACAAAAATGTCGCACATGCGTACGAGATTTACTGGCAGATTTGGATTAATCTCGCTTGTCAAGAATAAACGAAAGTTCGCGTGAACGCTTTCGCGTGCATTGTATAGCTTCTTCTCAATACTGACGAGCCATGATGGACACAAATGGACATTGCGCAACAGCAACCAGGTCCCGTGCTTCAGAGCCGTATTTAAACCCTTTTCAGCCGCATCAAAACCTTCCGCTGAACCCATAGACACTGAATTGTACTTCTTTTGCGAGACCACCGCAAGTTCGTCTATCTGCGCACTTGGATCAAAACCAGTTGTAGAGCACAAGAGTACTCCACGTGTTGCTTGGGTGTCTTCCTTGATATTCTTCGACAGCTCAATTTCACCACGCCACGGAAATGATGCTGTGAAAATAAGCTCGATGTACCGCTCCGATGCAAAAGTGATTCGGTCGGGACGTAAGAAATGAATCAAAATCATGTTTCGGAAGGCAGCGCGACGCGGACTTGCCGAAACTTCCACAGATTCCATATCCCAATTCTCAGGTAGAGCATCCTCAGCTAACGGGGCTTTTATGAAATTATTCCATGCGGCAGCGTGACCACGTACATGCGTTTCCAGGTGACTAAACGTTGATAACTTCATTAGCTTTAATAATTGATCTAATTCCGCTTTTGCGAATGCCGGCAGCAACTGTTCAAATTCGCTGCGCCGTGCACTACCATCAGCATTTAAGAAGACGGAAGCGTTTCCAAGAAGCAAATCCATGTCCTCATCAGTAGGCCCGTCAAACGCATTTTTATTATTTATTGATTCTGTAGCTTCTGAGGTGACACTGTGGTGCTCAAGCTCCAAATATATTTGAGACAGTCGCAATGCAAACATAAGCTTGTCATTTTCAGCAAGACCTCGACTCACGCGCCTAGCGAGCTGTACAAAAAGTCCAGTAGAAATGCTAGCTAGACGTGCCGAATCTCCACCTTGAGTAGGCTGAGCAAGAACCTTTGATAACAAAGAAAGGAAGAAGTCTAGCGAGTACTGGTACAAGAAATGAACGGCTGACAAGTTATCAAGCGCAAAAAATAATCTGGAACTTGCCTTTGCAAGTGGTCGGTAGCGACTTGTTGCTTTCTCCACAATTGCCATGGTCGTTTCTGTTTCTGCGACCTGCTGTGAGATTTGAGCAGCCTCGGCCTTCATGCTTTCCAAAGCATTAATGACTCGATCGTCGTCTAGAATGTTGCCCTGCACATTATTTATTTGTTGCAGTAGGGAGTCTTCAAGCTCTCGTAACTTTGCCTGGAATTCGCCTTGTAATTTAAGAAGATTATTTCTTTTTTCCTCTGCTTCGGGCTGTTCGCTTTTCAAAAGGATGCTTAATCCTTGACTCTCTAATGAGCTTGGGGTTACCGTGAAATTAACAAAAGTCACTCGGCTACAAATATCAGGCGAGAATCGACACGATGGGTCTCTTGTGATCAAAAAAAGTCGAAAGTCTGGCGAGTAGTCGATTTCCTCGCCAGCAAGACGAATCAAAACCCGCCCTCCCGTCTTGTAGAGTTCACGATTCAGCACCGGATTTAAAATCGGGTCTATATTTTCTACCTCATGCACTAAAAGAGCAGTACCAAAGCGAATAGCGCTCGCCAATACCTTCATGAAAGAGCTGTCCAAGAAAGATGTTTGTGCAATTTTTGCACTGGACTTGAGGCTGTAGTATTTCATGATAAAATTGTTTGCTTGGCCTGAAGGATCAATTATCAATGGAAATCGGTGAAAACGCTGCAGAATGATAGCATTCTCGTAACACAATTCGTCCGAAGGCAGATCGCTTGTCTGCCATTCCAATTGTTCGTTCGGTCTTGATAGGTAGTCTACGAAGCTCAACTGAGGCTTCGTGCTTATGGCCATTGAGTCAAGAATGTCTCGCCAGTCCTGGACCAAGATCTTTCGTTGCTGAAAATCAAGAAAACCAATGTAGGTAAGAAATGCCGAGGACAACAATGTGTCGCCCACGAGTGTCTTCATTTGTGTATCAAACTCGTTCGATCCAGCTTCCCATCGCTCACTCTCTTGTAGCAAACTCTGAAGCAACGCTACCGAACGCTTCACTTTCTTTGTTACAGAGGTCATGTCGTTTGTAATAATCTGAGCTTCATTAATCAACGCTGCATACTCGTGCTTGAAATTATCAATGCGTATCTCAAGTGCATCAATGGTCGTTTTAGCTTGTTCGTATCTTTCTCGCAGATCTGACGACTTATCCATCAGCGTCTGGACTTCAGCTCGCAGTGGTTGAATTTTGTGCAGAATGTTTGTGTAGCTCAACTGCGAAACGATCCATTTATACAACGGCCCGCAAGCTTTCGACGCACGATTTACCTTTTCGTAGTCAAATTCGTCAACCTTGTCGACATAATTTGTTTGAATAGTGTGCCGCTGGCGAGCTGTTAGCTTCTCCGAGTCAAAGTGTACGACCTGAGAGATAAAGTCATCCTTGCGGATAAAACGCCGTAGGTCAGCCCATTCCAAGCTTGATTCCCCTAGCATAACTGCTACTGCCTCCATTGTCATTCGAACAGCAGCAGGAGGGCGTGCTAGGGCTCGAATTTCATCAAGCTGTGCCTTACGAATTGAGTTTACAGACGCCTGAGCATCTAAAAGGGCTGGCTCAGCTTGTGCAAGATCAGCCTCAACGACGATCTTCCGCGATCGAATTTCCTCATCCTTGCTTGCGAGATCAGCAGCGAGTGCCTCTGTATCCTTCTTTTTTGTTTGAGCTTCGTTTTGCTCTTGCACCATTTGCTGAAGCTTTTCGTTCGCTTCCACATCCTTTTTCTTGAGTTCTTTTTCTTTAACACTAAGCTGACCTTGCAGCTCCGCAACTTGCTCATGTGTAGCCTGCAATTTTTGCACACCTACATTTAAGTGAAGTTGCTGATCTTCAAGCTGCGCACGCTTTTCAGAATACAATGACACGAAATGGCGAATAAATTCCAAGTAGTCCCTAGGTGAGATGTGGTTGTATCGCATGTGGCGCTTTTGAAGACGTCGCATGTGAAGCAAAACAGCATGGTGAAACTGAACAATACTCCCGACCAGCACGTCATGAAATGTTCCCGTATTGATATGCGGGATCAGCTTTGCCAAAATGTCAGCAGTATCATCTGGAACAAGGAATTCCGTGGACCCAGCTAGATCTAACGTATTTGTAAATTCATACGCCACCTGTGCTAGTGCATGATCGTTCCACGTACCAAACCAATCAACTACACATCGATTAAAAAGAGCTGGGGAGGTATTAGTACGATTTTGAAAGCCTCCTGATGCTGGATTCATGGTAAACACCACGTGAAGATTTCGCTGAACCTGCTTTGTAAAGTAGCGAAAAAGTTCGTCTTCTGTATTTTCCACTATAACACCATCACGCTGTACAGCTTCACGACAAGCATGCATGAGTGATGTGTATTCATCATCTTCAAACAAGCCAGGCACTTCACCCGAGGCAAGTAATGCATTCATGCGCTCCAGAAACGCAGAATCCAACACATTTGACTCGTCAAAGATAAAACAGATTTTCTCAGCTTCACAGCCACACCGTTTAAGCACAACACGGAGATCATCATCAAAGTTGTCCAGAGTATAGTTCGAAGTTAGCTTAATCTGAAAAACTGACATTCCATTCATCCAACTTACAAAGCGAGACAAGACTGTTTTTCCTGCACCACTTTCTCCAACAAGAAGCAGGTGGCCAAGTGGCTGCCGAAGTACGCGATCAATGCGTAGTACATGGTCAATGACTGAATCAAAAACCACAAGCTGGACATTAAGCTCTTCCTCATAAAATACACGAAGGCGGGCTTCAATGTGTTTGCGGAGATCAGTCGTCGTGACTTCAGTGTAATTCTTGGAAAGCCACGTACTGAATAAAATTGGATGTTGTCCGCCGTGTTCAACCACTTCCAAAGCCGTAGCACTTTGCGGAAAATGATTTCTTAGCGTCTCCTTTACCATGTGGAAGCACCACTTTTGCTCATCAGACGTCACTAAGCGATCCATAAAAAGTCGCAAAGCTTCGTGAAAGACCAACTTGACTAGCATTTCAACGTCAATTTCGTAATCCAATGGTTCAATAGCTTCGTACAGCGCTCGCATCCACCTCGACAGCTCACGAGGACTGTAGATATAATGCGGTTGCATCTCTGCCGTAAATTTTCTCTGATTGCTATCGTACACGTCCACCATGGCATCAGTAAGCGCCTGCACATATGACCGAAGAGACGGTGTGAGCTTCAGTAAAGCACGATTAAATGTTCCGTAAATCTGTTTTAATGACGGGTAAGATGGAAAATCTACCAGAAGGACAGGCGCATGACGTAGTAGACGAAGAGATATTGGTACACGTCCTGGGTCCGTCGGCGGGTTACAAGCCCCAACAAATTGTATGCGTTCCAGCCTTACCCAAGTATTTTTGCCTCCGAGCCAAAAGCCACCTTGCTCGATTAACTCACGCAAAAATGTTATTACGCGCTGCGTTCCATAAGCATCGGCCTCCGGGAGATTAATTTCATCACAGAAAACGACGAGCCACTTTTCTGGTGCATTAGGCGCTAACATCATTCCACTGGGTGTGCGCTTGTACTCACAGTACTGAGAAAACGTTTTCAAAATTAGATCGGGTGACGTACCAGACGAGAAATTGAGACTTGCAAATTCAAATTCTGGAAGTGAGTTTATCGTTGACGTTAAGGTCATCGTCTTGCCGCTGCCGGGCGGACCACAAAGTATGAGCGGGCGGTGCTGCGAAAGCCATCCTCGAAGTACTTCAACGTGACGCATCGTATCAACTGTTGTCACCACAACATCAGTTGACAATACTTGGAAGCTCTCGAGATCCAGCTGCGGAATCGATCGCACCCATGGACGCCATTCCCCGTCTTCGATGTTGACTTCAAACTCAAGCAGGCTGTTGTCTGAATCAGACGACCCCGTAACAGGAAACACCAAACGACTTTCAAGCGTTTGCACGACAAAATCACAAAGAATCATGCGATTTGACGAGTCCATCGAGCCTCCGAAGCCCCACATAATGGAAAATACAAACCACTTTGACACGAAACGTGACGTCTGCTCAATCGACATCGGAAAGTCAGAATGACCTTCGTTGTATTCATTAATGCGCGACAAGCCCCGTCCTAGTAACGTAAACATAGACATCAGAAGACGCAGCGCAGTAACCTCCATGATGTGCACCTGTCCCATTGCTTGCTCTAAGCAAATCTCGATCAGAGAGGGCATGTCATCTCCGCGACCGATTAAGTCTCGCAAGAGAGCGACATAAGCGTGCGCAGTCTTTTTCGCAAGCTCACTTTCACTTGGTTGGAGTGAGAATGACGAAATGACGGACACGTCATCGCGCATTTTCAACAAGTAGTGCTCGACGATATGACACGTTTTGACTGTGTCGTGCGAAAACCAGACCATACCACAGCGACTTACAGTTGCTAATGTGGCGTAGCGCAAAGTCTCAGTTTCCATCATAATCCAAACATTGGGAGGTATCTCCAGACGTTCACCTGATGGAAGCGTCAAAAGGCGGTTATCATCAAGCACGGAATTTAAGTTCTCAGCCCATTCTGGATCCACGTCACCATCAAAAATGATCCAGTGGCGCTTACTACTTTCACCTCTCACGCTGTTGAGAATCTGTCGGAGCAAATGTGTGAACACGCCATCGGACCATTCCAGCGTTGTGTTATCAAGGACACCATATAAATGCTCTTTTGATAAAGCTTTCGGATCGATCACATGGGCTTCGCCCTTAACGCCATCTACAACTTCCATTGCACTCAACAGCACGCGCCACGCGCTTGACTTTCCTGTTCCAGACGCGCCTACTAGCATCACACCGTGGCGAAGCTGCATGACCTGGTACAACTGCAATGCCTTCTCGACCCATTGGTCATTTGGTACATAATTTTCTTTCTTAGCCAGTTCAAGAATCCTTGCACGAAGACCTTCTTCTTCAATACAATGAGCTTCGGTGCCCGGGAATACACCCTTTAGAAGTGTTTCAAATACAGGAACATCATTTGAGACGAGCTTAGGCAATATTGTGTCAGTAATAGAGCCAATAAGTGCCTTCGCTTCTACTTCCTTAATGTTTGCTACACCCTGTACCTGGATGATTTTTCGCTTGAGCTGACCAGCACTTACAAGCACACTCTTCAAAGCACGCAACCCGAAGTCGTAATGAGGCTGCTTTGATAATTGATCCTCGCAAAGGTTAAACAAAAGCACAACTTTGGCCGATATTTGTTCTGCCGTGGTTATACCTTGAGAGAATAGCATCACTTGCGCAATTAGATCGCGGTCTGGCGCAACCATTGCAATGCTTCTAAAGAGTTGCTTCAAGTTATCGGGCAAATTTGACCGGCCAGCGTAGCCTGGATTCATCGTCACGAATATACCCACATTTGGATTTAGTTTTACGTTTTTTCCCAACAATTCAATGGTAATGGAAGGGCTGCTGCCACTCGTGAGTGCCTGCGACTTGACAGCAGTTTTTCCAATCTTCAAAGAAGAAACTCCACTTTGAATCGCCAAAATTTGTTGGGACACGGCTGACAGCACGCGCTCTTCAAGACGATTAAACTCGTCAAAACATCCCCAAGCGCCCACTTGGCACAGGCCGACAAAAATTCGACCCATCGCTTGGAAATCGAAATGCTCATCACAATTGAAGACCAACACAAAGCGACCTAGATGGGACCCTAACGCCTTAACTGACTCTGTTTTGCCCGTGCCAGCAGGGCCAAATGGATTACCGCCCATCCCAAAATCGAGCGCCTGTGTCAATGTGAGGTAGCAACGTTCCGTGAGTGGAGTTTGTACTAGTCTTTCACCGACACCAAAATACTCAAATCCATATGAAAAGCTGGCATTAGATTTTTTAATAGTTAGCTGCTTCAAAGGGTCTGACTCGTTGGCTTGAAAATAATGACGCATGTGATATAACCATCGAAAATCGTCTGTACTACTCACCTTGGCCTGGCTTAAACGTTTTGAAACGCTTTTCTGGTGCACAAGCTCTGTAATTAATTGTTCATACTTTTTTCTTACATCATTCTTCACATCAGTCAGAACTTGTCCACTTAATATTAGAAGCAAATTATCCAGCTGCTTGATAACCAACAAAAGATTGTCAGACCCAGCTTTTAAACGGTTTTCAATTTCATTAGACCATTGCACTTGGGTAGCGAGGATGATGACTTGAGCAGGGAAGTCTGACACCCATTTTAAATAATTATCAGCGTTATCGTCGTTCGGATAGGAACGAACTGCTACCTCTAAAAGAAGCGAAAGTGTTTTACGCATCTGTTCCTCAACTTTTCCCAACCAAATATTAATGCGATTATCTTCGGCCGACTTTACAGGTTCCTTAAAGTGGACGACTTCGCCTTCTCGCGAAGCCATTCCCAAAATCACACCTGTAACATTGTCAATTTCCAAAGACGAAATGCCAGCAAACATTTTGGAGAGGTGGCGCTGTATCTGCATAGGCTCTTTGCTATTGCCAATCATTTCAAGCAAATCTTCATCTCCTACAAAGTAAAAGCGAGGAAAAGCAGCTCGCTGGCGCTCCAAGTAATCACCCAAAGCTCGCTGAACATTACCCATCATGTCTTGCTGACGTTGAAGTGAATGATACAAGTTTGGAATGTTTGCAACATCCACAATCATTGGCTTGTGGGCAACGCGCTTCATCGTCGACGTAAACTCGTTGTCGACGCTTTGAAAGCGCGCAAACTCTTTCGGCAACTGCTGCTTTATGTCAGCTGAGCCGAAGAAAATGCCTTCGAGGTAAACCCAGCGTCGCTGAACATCGATCCAAAAGTCAAGAATACTTCGAATCTTCGTAAGTTTGTCTTCCCAGCTAGTTGCTAACTCGGCAAAGACACGATAATATGGGGACTGCTTCATACTGCTTAAACTATTAAGATGTTCATCCAGCTTCGCAAACATTTCGTCCCAACCGCGAACGACCCGGCAGCGATTTTGATAGTTGACTAAATCTAGCTGATAATTAGTCCAAAAGTCCGAAAGTTGACGCAAAAATTCATCAAGTGCCATTTCACCCTGAGCTGTACGCATGATTGACTTCAGCTCATTGTCGTTGCTTGAGACTTTAGACTCCCAAAAATTGCGAAGGCTCAACTCCGTCAACGGAGACGCGATTTTTAAAAGCCGCAAAATCTGCTTCCAGTGGCGGTCGCGAACAGCATCCGATTTTAGCTCCGATAGCAAGGAATTCATGGCCTTCCGGGATTGTATTAGCGATATGTAATATTCAAAGGCTTCGTATTGCTGCACCCGGGCAGGAAAGCGGCGCATAACTTCTATAAATTCATCGAGCTGTTTTCGTACTTTGCGAGGGTGTACCGCAGACCACAGAGTGTCTTGAAGTTCATCCATATCAGCCCATACCTTCGATATGCTCTTCCATACTTCGTCTAGACCGGATAATTCTTCCAAAGCTCTCGATAGATCACTGTACGAACTGCGATCGTCGTCAATTGAAGAGCTTCCTATTCCCGACACGTACGTAATGTTTAAGGCATTAAGTGCCGCATTCGTCTTATCTTGCTCCGCGCGCAGCAGCTTGAAGCGCATTTCATAGACGATAAGAACTTCTGTGGCCGTTTTGGGTGATTGGTTGCCATGCAATGGTTTAAAGCTGTCCCACTCCGTCACGGCCTTATTTATTTTGTTGTCTAGAATACTCTTTTCATTCATTATCTTGGCCTGTAGCTGTGGCAATTGGCTTTCCATTGCAGCAGTCTTACGTTCCAAAAGCTGAATAAAAGCTTCCCACTCTCCTTCTACGTTTGCCAGCGAAGGCCAATCGGCAGAAAACTTGTAACGCTGCTTTTTTAGTAGGCGCTCTCCCTGTTCAAAGGATGCCACAGCTTCTTCCCATTTGTATCGCATCTGACGCATCTCTTGGATTAGCGTGATTGCAGCAACTACTTGCGCAGTGGCTGCTTCAAGCGCATGTTGCTCTAAGAGCGTTCGCTTGGATGAAATAGTTGTATAAAACGAGTTGATTTGATCGCGAAGAAGATCCCCAAAATACGCAAGAAACTCATTATGCCAAGCATCATACTTGACATTTACTTGCGCTTGCACTTGCTGATAGTTTATCACAATCGGACCAAATTTTTTCGTGTTGTAAATCGCATCGAACCCATTACGTTCATTTTTGATTTCCACCAAAATTTGCTGCCACTTTTGAAGGTCCTCTCCAATACTGTGCAAGGCAGTCTGAGCATCCATGTCCCACAGTGCTTGGTACTGAAGCCAGGACGACGCGTAGTTTTCCACGTCACTCAAAGTCTTATCCAACACAGTGTAAGCTTGAATGAGCAAGTCGTGAGGCACTTTAGTTAAAGCTTCCTTAAATACGGCTTCACGTCGCCTAAAACTAGCGCTTTTACGAGAAAGAGCCGTCACAGAGAAAGCCGTTGAATTTCCATAAACATTTTCATACGACGATGTCTGAATTTTAGGCAGATCACATACAGAATTTATCAGAGCTTGAAGCTGAGCGAGCCAATTGGTACGCGCGTCGCCTATCGAAGGCTCCAAATACAATACTTGATTCTTAAGTAAAATTTGGTGGGTCGTTATATCTAACCTGGTCTCCGAAAGAGCAGCTTGAAATGACTTGTCGTCTGACTGTGGGCCGAAGCAAATGACCCAACGTTGCAGCAACGTCTCAAGTTTCTTACCTAAAAGCTCACTTATCAACGTGTTTAAATTCTTCACAAACACCGCTAAATTTGCATATCCAGCTAAGCTCAATTCATCAACATGACCTTGTACCTTTACTAATACAGAATGTGCATTTTCAACTTGAAAGTCGGAACTTGAACGGACGCCATCCAGAAGAGTATCAATGTCACTTGATTTTTGAAGGAGCTCATCTACCTTGTCGTGTAGACGCTCTACCTTAGCAGCAAGTTCAATGACGTATTCACCTAATCCGTCGGCATGCCACCGCATTTCGCTGCCCTTTGTAAATGTCTTACCAATTGTAGCGCGAACGTCACGAACATATGCAGCGGTTAAGGCCTCAAAAATTGGCTTTATACGTCTGCACGAGCTTGTGTACGTCTTAAGACTGGCGTCCAATGACATGGCAAAAGGATATTTCGATTTTGCATCTTCAGCAATCATCTTAAGAGTAAAATTTACGTGGTAGCCCAACCACTCTAAATTTCGAACTTCTTTGAACAGGGTTACAATTTGCTGATTAAACGCAACTGCCAGTGTTTTCTTCTCGCCTTGTGGTGTATTTTCCGTCACGATATTCAGAATTATGTTTTTGGTGTCGAAAATCGGCATTGCTGCCAATTCATGTACCCACTGATCAAAAATAAGCTGAGGATTAAGTTTAGCAACAAAGGCTTCGGCCGCCGCCTTAAGCGCTTTGCCTTCCACGTGCTGCTCCCAGCCGATACCGAGGACACTTTCAACTCGCGAGAGCAGCATTTTCAGCTTACGCTCAATTTGCTTGGCCCACATTACAGCACCAGCAATTGGCGGGATATCACGCAACTTGCTCGTGCGAGACGCTTCTGAATAAGCATAACGGGCGCGAAATTTGGCTTGAAGATTACTTACATCCTTTTTGACATTTTCAATCAGCTGCATCTGAAATTGCTGTACCGCGCTCCGAATACGAGGACGAAAGAATAGTGCATTGTACTTGGAAAAAACACGAAACATTTCATCAGCATTAGATGTAGCACTAAGCCGACTTGTAAGACTGTTGATAATACGTCCTTCAACGCGATCAATGCACAAATCATATGCCTTGCGCAAATTCTTCCAAGCCATCAATCCTTCGCTGGAAACATCAAGCGGATCCAGCGACTTCAATTGGGCAAATGCCAGATTAATTTCAGACAGTGCGGCATCTGAGCCACCCTGAGCGTCATTAAATTCAATGGTATTTGAGCCACTCAGTACTCGTTTAATCACATCACTCAGCTTTTTGTGCTGCTCACGAAATTCGTAGAGCTGTAGCAAACGTATTTCAATTGCACTGTGCTCCATCTGCAATTCCGAAAGAAGTGGAAGTTTTTCGGTATTGATTGAACCACTTCGTCGTTTAAAAAGCTCTTTCGTGAGGTCATAAAGCGTAGTGAACTGACGGTGCCAATTCGTAAATAGCTCTTTGCATGACGAAACTTGCTGCTCAAATTGATTGAAAGGCATTTCAATAAGGCTGTAAACGCGCAGCAGACTAATCACTTGCTGAGATAAATCACTAGACACGACTTCCACAAGATGCAGTAGTCGTGGCAAGTTGTACGAGTCAGCAACACGAATCTTCTTCAAGTGAGTAAAAACAAGTGTAACACCTTGATACAGCTGACTCATATCCGTAGCTGACAAGATTGAATTCATGGGGAAATCCTTCATGAGAATCATGACACTAGACACGTGCTGAAGAGCCGGTCCTAATCCATGATCAGTGCTAAAGGAGACCGTCGCAAGGTACCGCTTGGCTCGCTGCAGCACTGCTAATGTAATCTCAACCTCGGGTGATTTCAGCTTTTCTTGAACGGCCAGCAAGGCACGATTTAGATCGCACCAAAAATTTATCTCTTGCATAGCTGTGCCAGGTAATGGCTCATTCACTAAACGCGTGACTTTTTGGATCTCCTTAATCCATTTGACCACACTGCCTTGAATCGTATTGACAAAAGTAACGTCGTTTATATAATTTTCAAGGCCAAGTGCTTCGACGTCAATAAGGACGCCTTTTGTCCGAACAAGGTCTGCCGCCTGCTGAATCACAGGGTGAAAAATGAGGTTCACCTCTGGGATTTCAATGTTTTGTTGGTACTGAAGTAATGCTAGCTCCAACTCCTTCATTCGGCGTCGAATAGCTGGTAATCCTCGTGTGCTTTCGCTTGAGTTTGTCATGTCGCCCTGTGGCATGTGCACTTTCGAGTACTCGTTAACAAGCGGCGTAAATGACTGATGGACGTAGTTGTACACGACTGAAAGCAAGTTGCCCCTGTTCTCGTCCTCTTCTTCCGTATTGTCACCGCTGCTTATCGCCGAGTCCGTTCTAGTGTCAACACTCGTGCCAAGACCGAGGGTCATGACCTGCAGCTGATGGTTAAGTGTCTGGTCTTTGGCTAATGGTGCACTGAAGCGCTTGATGAAACACACGACGTCATGGCCGCTCTTCTTACCAGGTGTGTACTCAATTCCCAAATTGACGCGCACATGGAACGTGGGTCCGCTTACGAGGGCGGACTCATCGGCGCGGGCAGGAAAGCAATGAACTTGCAATACCCGCGTTGCCGAATCAGACACGAATTCATGCAGAGTGATGGTCGAGTCCGCACTCGCGAGGTCATTATGAAACCCGTCAACAGTTAGTGCAGTTCCCTCACCGAAGAGCGGCATGCAAGTGGCCAGCAAGTAGCGCTGGAAGTCGGTGATTGAAAGCACGTCTGCGGGCGGATCCGTCCCATCAGACATGCTGTCACTACTATACACTGGCCTTCGGATTAAAGGGCTTTATGATTAGGCGTTCAAGTAAAATTGTCGATCTTTGAGGGGGACTGCAAATCTTAAAGCTCATTTAATGTTGCAGCAAAGTTGCAGGTTTAAAGAAGGAGAGAATGATTGAATGCAATTGCAAGAAGGAGCTACTTGGAGCTCATATTTAGTTATATACGCGTCGCAAAGTGTGTGACGCAAATGCATTACGTGCGTTACAGACTAAGGGTCTTCTTCATAGTGGCATTCGCTTCTTGTTCTGCTTATTAATGAGATTCTTGTGAATGTGAGGGATGACGCCGCCGCCAGCAATTGTAGCCTTAATCAGCGTGTCCAGCTCCTCGTCTCCACGAATGGCAAGCTGCAGATGACGTGGTGTGATACGCTTCACTTTAAGATCCTTAGACGCGTTGCCTGCAAGCTCTAACACCTCCGCTGTCAGATATTCCATAATTGCAGCAGCATATACGGCTGCCGTGGCGCCCACGCGCTGGTTATTGGCCACTCGTTTTTTCAAAAAACGGTGAATTCGCCCTACGGGAAACTAATAACAGTGCAATGAAGGCGTGAATATGCAGAAATTGCCACGAAGTGCGCATAGACTTCACCTGTAGTCCAGCACGCTGAGATCGTGATTGCGGTGCTCGCTTGGACGTGACGCCTTTGCCCCCTTTGCCTCCTTTACCACCCTTTCCACCAATTCCTGACTATACGCACATAACTCTAAAGTTAGCCAATAAGCGTGTATAGACAACATAACTCGCACACACCATTGTGACCGGAGATTCGGAAGTGGCCCTGCTTATTTACTCTTGGGCGATTATTAGATAAATGGGTAAGTATAAATATTTACTCATAATTACATTGTTAAAAATTGCTCTTCAATTAAAATTATTACATTTTTGCTGCTAATTTAAACGGCACAAGTTTCGAAAAAAAGGTTTAGGCAAATATATGAGAGACAAGAATGGAATGCATCAATGGTTTCAATTATTTTTATTTTGGGCTAGCTTAATGTGTGTACGTCCCATTATTTAGAGGGGCACCTCTCGCTTGTACTAAGCTACCTACACAGGAGGCGAGGTGCCTCCGAGTCTCGACGAAACGGTGTCCGTTTCATAATATTATTCCTGTAAAAGAAATAAATACATTACTTTTCCAAAGACAAAATAATAAAGAAGTTTAAAATTAGGGAACTGGTACAGCCACACCCTTTTGGTATTGCCACACCCCCTCCCGTCTGTTTTTTTGATTAAATAAAGGGAATTGCTATTTCCACCGAGTCAAGTTGCTATTTCCACCCAGCCACGTGGAATCTGACCAATCAAATTACTTGCTGTTTGCACCCAAGTTTGCTATTTCCACCCAGCCAGTTAGAATCTGATCAATCAAATTACTTACTATTTCCACCCACCAACATTTTATTAAATCCACCCAAAACAAAAAAAAATTATAAATACTGGCCATGGAAAAAAATTAATAGACCGGAAGGGCTTCTTCAATTAAAATACTTATCATGAATAGTTGAGTATGAAGATTTATCTTATCTCTCTCCCTTTCTGCATCACTGACAAATGTTCTAACTCGTGCTTCCAAAGGTTTTTCCCAAACATGGACCTTCACTGATGCACAACGTTTCCAGTTACGTGCAATGGGAGGAATAGGAGATGGGAGATTTTCATCTCAAG
>NC_090615.1:5865837-5877359 GCF_004359215.1 Bremia lactucae | reverse complement strand
GCAAACATAACCCGAAATGCACTCTTACCTGCAACGTAAATCCAATTTTTCAAGAATTCCCTCTTATTCTTCCATGGTTCCAAATTCTTTGTTGCAATTTGCGAGATTGTTTTTTTTTGATAACCCACAAGCATTGGAGGGGTCCGCAGTCCGAAAATATTTCTACCTTGATCGCACCCTAACAAAACTCGATTGTCGGCATCTGACACTTTAATTGGCACCACATCGCCAGAATTACGGCACACATGGCGAACGTGTTCTATAAAATCGCAACGTGTGGTAAAAACTTGGTTGCAACTGATGAGAAAAGTGGTTGCTATCTTGAGCTTTTTCCAGATGGAACTACGGCAGCATCCTTTGCTTCCAGCTCTCCACAGCCGTACCGAATTTATCCTTGCTGTATCCGTTGTAACACGTTGGTTGTTAATTGTTTATGTTGCTTGTTTACACTAATGATAGATCTTCCCAACATTGATATCGGCATACCTTATAAGTTTGTGAAGACGACACGTGTTAGCCGCCAGATGGATACTTTTATTAGCTCCAATTTTCGACAGTATGGTCTATAGTAGGCATACTTAGGGCAATATAATATATATATCAAATCATATTATAGTTCCGCTTCCTTTTATCTAGAAGATTACGAGCTTTCCGAAGACTTGCGCAGTGAACGCTAAGTTTAACCTCCTTCTGCAGACACGTACGCTTGGACACTGGTTTTCGTGTGATCTTACGAATCTTATAAACGATTCGTAATATCACACAGCAACCAGTGCCAAAGTGTACGTGTATGTAAAATGCTTCTTACACTAAGCGTTACTTTTTAGCGTCACACTCCTAAAGACGTATAAGCGCACAGAGCCGTCTATACAGCTCTGTGAGCATGGACGTCCTTTTGAGTGTTTCTTAGCTCCGTATGTATTAGTGGAGATTTGAGTTAATAAGTCTTTATTGAACTTAAAAGGCTAAGAAGCTCCACCGTACTTAGTAGCACTCGTATACATCTTACACCTGAGTCTGTGTAGGATAATTCTCTATGCGGATAAATTTGCTGGCGAGCCTCTGAGAGGCTTAACGCTTAGGGTTCGAGAAGCTAAAGCTTAACTGGCAATGTGCTTTGAATAATTTCCTATTTCAGGGACCAGGAGTACGATAGAATATTAGGGTTGGAAAGAAAAAGAGCTCTCTTTTTGGATTAAAGAGACGTAAATGAACAGAGCTAGCTATAAAAAAGGAGCAACAGCGAGTGGGTTTAATGTACTTTAATATCGATGATACATTCAAACACTGAGCTCTGACGTGCGGTTCACATATATATGTCGCTTTTTCACGTGGGATACGCTGAAACAGCAATTGTCCTGCGTGCTTGCTCCACCTAATCAAGCTTACCGCATGCGATCACGCTTCTTATATACAAGTTAAGATAGAAAGATTTTGTGGACCATGTCCAAGATTTGCGAACTCTGATTACCGCTATGCAACTTGATACATTACTATAGGCGATTGATTTCATCGAATGCCTTTTAAATGGCGTGGCTAATACGATATTTTCCCGAGTTTCCTTGCTACGTTTGAAAGGTATATGGATATTGCGAACACTGAGCTCAACTTTAAATAAGCTTATTACGGTACGGGTGGATATCATTCTAGCTCTTCAAGCACGTCCGGTGCGACCCCAACAGACCAGAACCGATGGATGCTTTGCCTCGACGTAAAAAGAAAAGCAGAGCCTCATGCTGTCGAACAGGAGACAAACATCCGTAGATGTTGATGTACGGAAGTAGCGTCCGGCGTGCCCATTGCGCAAACCGAGCGAAGCTCGAATTTTAAAGTTCACCTGACATTTGGTACGGTGCAGGAAAGGTTGACTCCCAGTAGGCGCTTTGCACCCTATTGAGGGTGGTGTGCCATGAGCCTACCTTTGCAAAGTAACAGAAGCGATATTGGCGCATTCTATTGATAAAAAAATCCATCAGTGCGCTGAATGCTCGAGTTTCTGAGTCAATGTTAATGATATTTATCTCGAGCGTGGTGCGTGACTGTTTGCGAAACGGTGCGTAATCCGTTGAGTGGCACCAATTGTGACAACGAAACACTGAGCACCGAAGAATTGTTAGCATAGGACTAAGTCATCCAAACATGTCTCCTTTGAGGCACGTGGAGTAGTACGTGGAGTGGCACGTGGAGTGGCACGTACGAACGCCACATGAGTGCACATAAGTATGACGCATTTATAAAGTTTAAGACGAAAATAGGGCCACCTCTTCTCTCGACCGAGATGATTAGTAAGAGAGTATGAGTATTGATACTTCATTTCCTTATCGTGAGGGGCTGCCACGACACGCGGAGTATCCCCTGAATCGGCTCGATTGCGCAAAAGCCGTTATCGATAGAGTACAACATCCACGTTTTTGCCATAGCTGTATCGTAGTAACTTCGCCCGCAACTGTGCAATTTGATATCCAAATGTTTGAGCTCATTGCACCAAAGAGCCCGTGACAAAGGTACAACATTCATCTTAAGCATTCGCCGCACGAGTAAAGCCAGTGCCTGGTGACGACAGAATTGAAACATGTGCTAGCTCGTAATCAGATCTGCGTGACAACGTATCAGCCATAGTGTTTGCTTTCCGGCTTATTCTTCACCTTTAAGCTATATTCTGCGAAGAGTGATAGCTAACGGACCATCTTCTTCGATAAATGAGGTGACTGAATCGCAGTGCGTAAAGGCGCATGTTTTGTATGTATAAAAAAGGCCAAAAGCCAAGCAGATGTACTTCCAAATTGAAAAGAGTTATTTTCATAGCAACAAGCTTGCTGTGGAGTATGCCTTCGTCAATGAGTTTCATAAAGTAAGTAGGAGTTTTGTGTATCTTCAAACTGCCGATACATGAACGGAATGACGCGTTCGTTCTTCAGCAGTTGTAAAGGAGCACTGCCTATGGTAAAGCTTAAAAAATGCGTCATACTTACTGAAAGGCCGACCAGCATCGCGCAAGACCAATATCGGGGATGTATGAGACCCTCCAAATCCGCCAAAATGTACCGTTCTCGTGCTAGTCGCATGCTTCTTAGAAGAAATTTATGATGGCCGGGGCCATTTAAGCGTACTTTTAATTGTGCTTACGCAAGTAGTTGGCAAGGCAAATCCACCTACGTAAGCCTTTTGGCTACTAGGAATCGGCTATTTCATTTTGGATATTATCTTAGCGGGGTCCGCTCGATTGACTCATTCTCTTATAAAGCACCCTAAAGCTCCATATACTTTAACCATAAATTTCAATAAAACTCCAGGTTCAGTAACACGAGTTCCAGTTTCTAGGCGACAGTATCGAATCATCCTCATCCGCGTGAAGCGCCTCAGCACATCGCTAACTCTTTTCAATGGCATGACGTTTGGCGTATATATAAATTTCGTCTTTTTTAACTAATTATGACTTACCCAACCCCTTAACATAGGCCTCTGTGCTACTAAGCCTCGTTCGCATCCACGCTTCGTGCTTTTGAGAGCAGCTCATTGGGGCTAAGCCCTGTTTATCCCTTCCTACAAGAGGCTCTACAAAGGCTCGGTCCGGAATCTCCATCGCATCAAAGATAAAATTTGAGACGTTTTTATACAACATAATCGTGCGCATGCACTCGAGTACAACAAAAAATTGTCTATTTGGCTATCCACATCTGATCAATCCTGCTTTGCAATATGGGCCTTGAACAATTGCGTCAGCAGACAATCAAACAGATTTGGAAAATTGAGAAGCCTTGGGGGCATCACCAGCCATTTATGAAACATACTGCTTGGAGTGCTAACTGCTGTAAGCGGAATATAAATGGTTCAATGAGCAGTTGATAGTATCCATCAACCAAGTGAGCGAAGTGTAAATCGTATATTTTTACGTATCATTCTTAAAAGCATCCTTTCTTGAATTTGGTGTCCGGGCTGGTCTAGTGGCAGAAGTAAGCTAATTAAAAGCATGCACAACGCGCTACTACCATTCGGCTTCTTGAGACAAATTGTCGGTGTCGAATGGAGAGATTTGCTCTCTTGCACCTTTCCGGCCGCGTGCTAAGCACGGGAACATCGTCAATGACGCCAAACTGTTCCTTTGAGAAAAGCACTTCCGAGTTAAGCACTATTTGGTCTCAGGAACCAGGTCAATTGCATGACTTAAATCTCAACTATTAGGTAAAACAGATGGCGGATGATACACTACGTCTTGAAATTTTTTAAGCAACAAAAAATTATGGATCAGAAGGATCTTATTATCCGCTACTCGCGTTAAGCGCCGCTTTTGTGTCCTTAAAGACGGCTTTAGCAGAAGAGATGATAAGTTTACATCGGTATCATGTCGAATGACTATCATATTAGATGTTCGCCAGCCTTCGAGGCCTGACCGAACTCGTCAATTGGCATTTCGTCTGGCTCTAGAAGAGCATGTTCAGGTGAAATAGCCTCCAATTTAACGCCATCCACATCGCACCAGTCACTCCACTGACGAGAGTTTATTGTTGTTTGCTTTGATATGCGCATCACAGACGCCTTGCAGTAACCAATTGGTGTCTCTGCCATCTCTGTGCACCTCATAGAGGTTAGAATATCTGTGTTCTTATGGTTGAGCAGGTTCGGTTCTTCAACTTATTAACCTTACTTTGCTTAAAACGAGAGCTGATGTCTAGTTCGGCGTCCGATGTAGAATTACATAGCTCGATCTCATCATCCTGTGAACATTTGCAAGTCAATTCCACATGAATTTAACATGAATAGCCCAGAACGCCTTGACGCATCGCCTAATGTCATTATCGACATTCGGTGAAGTCCAAATGCAGTCACCCCCACTAAATGAGCATTTATGTGTCACTTAACATGCATTAATAAGCGTAGGCTTGCCTTTGCATCTTAATAAAAATGTCCGTTTCTACATTCAGCTTGGTGCCATCATGGCCGACCTTGGGTACCCCGCGTCTGAGAACTCGTGAAAGTAAGAGGTTGCCTATCGAAAAGATTGCTCTTACGCCGTTGACGGCTTTATCACCGCGTCCAGGGCCTACTTGCGTCGATCGATTTTTTCTACCAATACGCGTGGAAATGGACTTATCCTTGGCCATCGTACGGGTTGCATCCGTGGTTGGGCGCGCATCCAAAGCACTAGTGTGCTGGCTAACAAGAGTTTCAGCATATGTATGATACTGAATTTAATTGGCATTTTTCCTTTAATTTCGTGAGATCATAGCGAATTTGTTTCGAGCGAACGTCCGCCACCTCGGCACTGCTCTTAAAGCCCACATACTAGTAGCGCCGGATCGATGATCCCGTATAAATGTGTTATTCACTTCTTGTTCTGCTCCCCCGAGAAATAGGATGATCGGTATTGTCCTTATCGAGGACACTGAGGCACCATGTGCTTGATCATGTAGATGCGTAAAGTACCGACTTGGGTCATGATTTGTTTATAGGCTTGGGCACTCTTTGCCGTGCGATCCAACGAACTTTAGTTCCGTAAATTTAAAAAAGTGAAAATTATCTTCTTACAAATATGGTGGGGCTTCATAGCTCCTTAAGTCAAGGGAAGACATACTGTATAAGAGATTCACCAAGCTCTATGGACTTATCGAAACGACAAGACGTACGTACAAATTCTCTAAATGATATCCTTAAGACTGAATTAAGCAATTTACATCCATTGGTTCTGATGGTACTTCTGTATGGACTCTTAAAAGTTATCAGCCTTTTTCTAACACTGGTCCTGATAATTTTTCTGTACGGACTTTTGCCTGTTAAACCCGCTCACAGAGATGTCTAGTCCTGGTTCATTTTTAAATGATATTTCCAGACCAAAAAAATCCGTTTAAAACCGTTTAATAATAAAGGTGTTCCAAATTTAAAGAACCACCCCACAAAGTTGCTAACCAACTAATATAAAAATTTTCACATCCGATAAATTTGTTTACTCACACTTCAAAAATGCGATCGACAAACCAAGTACATTTTAATAAGTTAGGAATTATTTATATACGGTGTAGCGATGACATATACGAGAATCAACTAAAGGAGCTGCCGGATAAGTCTTTGCAAATTCTAAGAAGTACAAAAACAAACACTTTAACCAAGCAACAGGTCATCTCAACCGGCGTCTTAAAGCAATCACTTATGGTTTCCTCGCGCCGTGGCTGTTCACACTTCATAACAAGCCTTTTTAAATCCAGTCAAAAGAAGACTCATAGCCTCAGAGAGTCACTTAATTTTAATTGGTTTCAACCTCCCAGTTTGTTGTACAAGCTCGTAGAGCTTAGCGAATCATAGTTCAAAGAACGGAGTATAGCCTGTGGAGGCATTCACAGCTTTATTTATCGCAAATCCACTACCGGGAGCATTGCGCTCCAGCGCTTTGATGTCTGAGCACACACTGCACGGAACGTCTTCAATGTTGCGATTGACACGTTCAAATTGACCGTCGCTCTGCGGGTGGTCCGCTGTGGACATGTCCAATCTGGTGCCAAGCACTCGGAAAACCAATTTTCAGAATTTACTCGTGGGGGGGGGGGGGAACGGGGGTCTCGGCTCGAGAAAATTGCACAGACAAACCATGTTGGTGAAACACACGATCAATGAACAGCCTTGCTTATCCTTCACCATCAATGGTATCCGACACTGCCGCTAAATGAGCCATTTATCTTAACCGGTCAACATGGACCACGATACCTGTTACCGGCCGAATCTTTCGGTAGGCCAAACACGAAAACCATACTAATGGACTCTCAACACCCTGTAGGTATGGGCAGGCTGGTCAGCGGAGCAGCAGCATGAGCTGAGGGTTAACCCAGTGGCAAATTTCGCATGTGCAAAAGAAAATGCTTACGCATTTGTAGAGCTTGAGCCACCAATAAATATGACTCTTGGAGCCGTAGGTCTTTTCTCTACTGAGATGACCACCAAGAACAGTGTAATCTGCCTTATAGAGGATTCGATAATTTAGATTTTTAATCAGGAGAATTACCATGCGCGGAGTATCCGCAGCATCTGTGCAATAAAGCAACAGGCCGTTATCGATAGAAAGGTGATATAAGCTTTCACGCAAACGTGCCGATAATTTAATGTCCGCCTTAGTGCTCTTGAGATCTCGTAGCAGAGCTACCACTGTTCATCCTTGGCGTAAGCCGAACGGATTAATCCAGGAATAGGTGACTTTATAGTCGTTACGTGGGAGAGCTCATAATCACGCTGCGTGATAATGCACCAGCCAAAGTATTCTGTTTGCCAGGCTTAAATTTCACATCGAAATGTATTCGGCGAAAAAGGGAAGCCATCCAGCCATTCTCTGTGAGAGATGGGGCGACTAAGTCGCAGTGCGTAACGATGCGTGATCTGTCTATATTACAAACGTTTAAGAATTTAGCAGATGAACTGTGAATTTGGCAAGAGCATACTTCATTGCGAGTAACTCTTCGTCATGAACTGGATAATTCTTTTCCGCAGCTTTAAGCTGATTAAACTCGAACGCAATTACACGTTCGCGCCCATCATTATCTGTTTGTAACAGAGCACTGCCAATAGCAAATCCGATGCGTCACAGATGAAACTGTAAGGCCAATTTGGATTTGGCAGTACTAAAGTCGGGGCATGGAAAAGATTATCCGAAACTGCATGATAAACATTAAGCTCTGTTCTAGTTCAGCACCAATCCGTATCTTTTAAGGAGATTGGATAATGGCCTAGCCATATCAGCGTAAATTTTGCTATATTTATAATTGGCGAGACCCAACCACTTACGCAAATCCTTTTGGTTCTTAAAAACGGGCAAAACACCTATAGCTTTAACCTTAGCGGAATCCGTTTTACGGCCTCGCTTCCAAATGAAGCACCCTAAGAAGGGAATTTCTTCTGCGCCAAAGACGCATTAGATGCATTGCTATACAATTTATTCGTACGCATACACTCGAACACTGCTCGCAAATGGTCTATGTGTTTTTCACATCCAACCGACCCTTCGCCGCACGACTATGGACAAAAATCTCATCAAAGTAAGCCTGTGCATAACCTCGTTGAGTGCGTAACAGTTGCATCACTAGACAATTAAATGTAGGCCGGGGCGTTGAAAAGGCCTTGTGGCATAAGTGACGCGTAAGCGATCACTGGACAAGGAACTTGAGTTACATAACTCCTCGTCGAGTGTCGATTTGGACACCAGGTCTGGTAGAGATCCAATAAAGGTTTGAAAACTTGAGAACGTAAATGTTCTGGCCGCGTAATGTCTGGATTCCGACACAGAATAGACGCGAAGCGTCCATAACGTCACAAAGTGATCGAGCGAGCAATTGCATACGCTTGTAAATGGGTCGACTGGTAACATCGGGAAGAAGTTAGCCTTGAGGCAATCTCTTCGTTACATGCTCCTTTAGAGCTAGATAAGATATCTGTTGATGAGTTCGGCCGAACCTTGACTGGTGACTTATCTGAAGTGGTGGTTATTCGACCGAATGTTGAGTTAAACTCATCATCGCTCCTGGGTGAGGCCGTCCTGGAGGGCACAAAAGCTGCGTGGAGTGGATCATCGATCCTTAAAGAACACACGAATCTATTTTATTCCTTAGTTAAGGAAATCCAAGATGTGGCGTGTACCAATCCACCATCGGTTTTACTTCCAGATAGAGGTGTCCGTCATGAAATTGACTTGTTTCTGGAATTAAATACTGTTACACGACAGTGGCCTTTACCAAAGGAACAGTGTGACGTCATTGACGATTTCTTTCGGGCTAAGCACGAGGGTGGAATGGTACACGAGAACAAATCTTCCCATTCAACACTAACATTTTGTGTAAAAAAAACAGATGGTAAAAGGCGCATTGTACATACTTAGAATAAGCTCAATGCTGCCATTATACCAGGACGAACCCATTCCTAGAAAGAATGCTCTCCAGAACAATATGGTCGGATGTTCGATGTATAGTATTTTGACTTAGTTGATGGTTATAACCAACCGCTCACGCGAGCTAGTGATATTCTGCTTACAGCGGTTAGCATATGCTCTGTGAGTGGCTGGTTCACGTGCACTTGAAGGAGTTGGCCTGAAATGCCTTGGCAACTTGCAAATGTCTCGACTGACACTCAGTATGGTGCCACCTCAGCCGACGACACTCGGTGGACATAGACGTGCCAATCCACGTGTCTCTGTTACACCCTTGCTGACTCGCCCTAGGCCTACAATGCTTTCGGCATTCGGCGATTCATTATTGCAAGGAGTGTCACTCGACCGAGTAAAGGCCGCTCCACCTCCTTTCCCTATGCCGGGCTCAAGATTAGGGTTTTCAACATTGGAGTTCATTAGCTCAGACGTTTCAATTTACAACTCACTGACAGATTCGGTCAGTGATTGGCGCCAATAGCGCTTTCGTTGTCTACCAAATGCAGGTTCATGGCTCTCCAAAGCTTTGCTAGGAATATTGCGCGTTTTTTGCGCCTTGCTCTTAGACTCCAACCGATCCATGGACCATGGCGTACAAGACAGACCATACCAAGGATAAGATGCTAGTATTTGCCGTTTTTGAGAAGGCCATGTGGGATAGGCGTCATTTATAGACGTGCTGCACGTGAATGCCTATTCCATGGCTCTACCACCGAGCTTAAAGATGGCCTGGCTACCCGGCTTGGCGTTCTGTTAAGAACATGGCAGAGTCTATAGACATCACCAATTGCTTAATAAAAAAGGAGGTAGTCTCCCTTACCCTTAAATGTCTTAGCATTGACAACAAGGGGCCGCCGAGCCTTTCGCTTCGGTTCAGGTCCGGAAATGTTCCGAGTCGGCAAAGGTGCCGCTAAGTGGTCGTGGACCTGTCCAATAAGAGAGGATTCGTAACGCATAAAGCCTTCAAGCCTTGCATCCAGAACCTCTGGTCCCTAGGACATGATGAACTCAATGTGTTCCAGCCCAAAAAAGGTTTTGAGCCTCTCAAATGCTGCGCACTTTCGCTCCTGAAAGTTCGGGTAAGTGGTCATTTCAGCAGATGCATAGTCTTATAAAGCTACCAGGTGTAGCGAAACTACCTTGCTCCATAAGTCAGAGGAAGACTTATAGACTCAGAGAGTCACTTAGTCCTACAAAACTAAAAGGTTTAACAACTTTGTGAGTTGTACAAGCTCGTGGAGCTTGAATCCTGACTTAAATGATTCATGTAACGGGGTGTATCGTTACATGGAATTAACACTAAAAGGTTGTTAATTAATATGTTATCTAAAAGGAAATTATATATGGAGGATATTACCCAAATAGTAAAGCTCAGAAATCTTATCCATGAATAGGTATAGGCCATTATATCTATTAATCCCGCAGACTAATCAACTATAGATGTAAGCAAAAGAGAGAGAAAGATAAGATAAGATTTGAAGTGCATTTTTAGTATAAGTTTATAATTAAGTTACAGTTAACAGATAGAAAAAAAGAGATACTTAAATATATTAATGCAGTTTTCATTTAACCCTCTTTAAGCTAGTGGCCTTAAAAAGAAGTCTTCCTCTGCACGTACTAGTGTACGTGAATAAACGTAAGGCACCAGTCGCAACTGGAGCAGTGTCAAGTGGACTTCTACTGAAGCAGTACAAGTGGACTTCTACTGAAGCAGTACAAGTCGTAGTGCCCCGTTCCACCTGGTAGCACTTTGTAGTCCGTCAAGGACCACATTTGCTTCACCTAACATGGACATGTTAGATGATAGTGGGAATACGCATCACGTTTCGCGTGAAAGCTACTCTTTTCTAAGTGACTTAGAAAGGAGTGCGGTCGAACGAATGAGTTCGACCGTAGCAAACGTTGCCATCTTGGCAATGCTGTCCAATTTGGATCGAGATGCCCTCCATTCAGCCATCGTCAAGTTCATACAACATGAACTTGACGAGATGAAGGAGAAGGTAGCCTTGCTGAATCAGCAAGGCTTTTAACAGGCAGAACTGTTGAGGTTACAACAGGTACAGACCCCTGTACCTGGGATGACGCAAACGCGTCGTCCCGAAACCTTAAAGATTGTCATCTCTTAGTATAGGGGAGTCGAAGAAGACACCCTTTTTGAGATGGTTTGTAGAGTTGGACGATGCCATAAGGGCACGTCACATCGTCGACGAGCAAATGCAAGTCACATTCGCATAATCAAATTTGGCAGGTCGTGCCAAGACATGGTCATGGGGCCTTAAGTTGCGCGACCCATTCGTCTTTGGGTCGCTAGAGGCTTTTAAAGCCCGGCTCAAACAGACGTTTTAACCGCCTAGGGCTGAGCTCAGAGCTCGTTCAGAGCTCATTCAGAGCTTCTGAAACTCAAGCAAGGCAAGCGTGATGTTCACGCATATGCCCAGCACATACGACTCTTAGCGAGTTGTATTACAAATAACCCAGTTCATGAACACACGTTGATTACGGTGTTCATGCAAGGTCTTACGGATGGTCCCGTAAAGACCCACCTGTTCCGCTTGGAACTGGATACGCTTGAAGAAGCAATATCCGTTGCGGAACAGGAGGACTTTAGCTTGAGACAGGCTCAAGC
>NC_090615.1:5764938-5858961 GCF_004359215.1 Bremia lactucae | reverse complement strand
TCTCATTCGAAGGCTCATAATCAGCCGCCTGACGGGTATCAGGCGACTGTTCCATCCTCCCCGAGTCGGCCATTTCGTCCGACTCGCACTCATAATCGACCTCTAAAGAGGGGTCGTACTCACGTGGTGAATCACCACGTGCACTCGCAACACCAAGTGTTGTGCGAGTGGAAGACACTACGGTAGACGGAACGTCTACCGCAAGAGATAACAATGCGTCACCCGCGGCTGCACGAACCGCAGCCGAAGGTTCAGCGCTATCTTCACCCCGCATGAATTGTTCCTTCATGCGATGGAATTTAAAATGATGGATCTGACCAATCAAAAACATTTTAAAAATTAAGTGGTCATTTAGCGACCACTCCACCTAATGACATTCAGAGTGATTGTCGTTTAAGGGAGGGGTGATGTAACGGGGTGTATCGTTACATGAAATTAACACTAAAAGGTTGTTAATTAATATTATCTAAAAGATAGATAACATTTGGAGGAAATTACTTAAAAATAGTAATTTCCTGAAATCTTATCCATAAATAGGTATAGGCCATTATATCTATTTATCCCGCGGACTAATCAACTGTAGATGTAAACAAAAGAGAGAGAAAGATAAGTTAGATTTCAATTGCATGTTTAGTATAAGTTTATAATTAAGTTAGAGTTAACAGATAGGAAGAAGAGATACTTAATTATATTAATACAGTTTTCATTTAACCCTCTTTAAGCTAGTTGCCTTAAAGAGAAGTCTTCCTCTGCACGTACTAGTGTACGTGAAAAAACGTAAGGCACCACTCGCAACTGGAGCAGTGCGAAGTGGACTTGTACTGAAGCAGTACAAGTCTTAGTGCCCCGTTACAATTCATGGGTACGTAGAAAGGGGCAACTATTATACACCTTAAAAGGTTAATTTTCTTTTCGATCAATGCGCAAGCCTAAGGAAGGTACTTGATGCTGTAAGTTAAAAAAGAGGAACTGAACTTTAATTAGGTAATTTAAATCTTTAACCTTACCCTAGCAAAATTACAATAAATTTCGGCCGCCAGATTTATATCTGGCGGCTGCTACAAATGGTACCCATATAAAAGGGATTTTAGTGATTATCTATTTTAATCAGAACAAAAGGGTCTTTTACCCATAAAGTAAACGTACTACAACAACAGTTCACCATCCGAAGTGTACCCAATTACGACATTCCATGGTGATTCGGATCTCTTTGATATATTCTGTTTATCTTTGCAGAGACTTAAAGTTATTGTAAAAAAGCTTTTTCAATCGATTCATTGCGGCAATGCTAAGCGTTTTTACGCAAAAGTACAGCTGGTAGACGGTCTCAATCATTGTCTCCTTTCCGTCATTGTGACGGCCAGAATATCTATGATTGAGTCTCGGTTGAAACAAGTTGGAGCGCACTAACGAATTAGTAAACAGTCCTACCATAGCTTTCATTGCCATATGTCGTCCAATGCATGATCGGGATCCAGCACCAAATGTCAAGTCCACACCACGTTTAAAAGCATCCTCCGCTATCTGATCTAAGGGAATCAGCACATGCGTATTCAGGGCGATCTCCATCGCAGCATCACCGATAGGAAAGAAACGCTCAACAACTGGAAACGGATGAGCCTTAGAGACACATTGTCGAATAATCTTTGGTGTAATCCGAGTCCATGAAGGTGTTGTTTTGACCCATTCTTGAATTTCCACCGCAATGTCTGTCAAATTGATAGCTGGTGAAATTATAAATGGTTGCAAAATGAGCGAATAGTATTCTAAATCTGCCCACTTATCCCCAAAGAGAGCAAACAAGTCAGTCGTCTTTCGTACTTCTGCTACACACCACTCGATAGTTCGTTGTTTCATACCCACGTCGGCAAACCCTTTTAACGCAATTTCCTTTCGCCACTCCCACGTTGAAAGGCAAACCTCTCCAAACTTGTCGGAATCGAACTTTCTTTTAAAAATCCACTCGTAAAAACAACGGATTGAAAGCTCATTAAGCTTGTGAGCATCAATAATTGCGTTGGATTTTAGCAATTCATGTCCATGAGTTTCGAATAGAGTCGTAAGGTTGGCGATCGGCTGTAAAACTTGTAGCAATTTTGTGAATTGCGTCTTCATTTTTCGCCATTGTGCTCCACTGACGGATTCCAGCGAAACCACAGGGTACCACGCTGGCAACGATAGTTTCGCTTCGATTAGTTGACCTTTGTTGTCCGAGGATTTCAAAACGTGAAATGCGAAATTTGGCTCGGTGACCCATTGAAGTTTTACACCTTCACACAAGGCCAACAATTGCAACAAACACCCACGAAGACATTGAGACCGCATTCCAATTGCCGCAAATACCACAACAATTGCCGTGAGCACAAGAACCGCACAAAGTATCCATTGATGCAATGACATTATTTCCAACTAGAAAACGAACAACAAACGTTTTCTTTTAATCATCGTCACTTTATTTCTTAAAACTAAGTACCTAAATACGATGATTGGTCATTTTTTATTCCAGCTATTTACCAGTCGTCACCAAACAATTATTGTATTGCCATTTCTTCGTGTCCTCCTTCCTCAATGGTGAGCATATCAACGTCTTTGCAGCCCACATTAGCTGCAGATATTGAGGCAATCCCGCTACAGCCCGATGTCAATGACCCCGCGACTTACAAGCGTAGTCAGGATTCCAATTGGAAGAATACTGGGCTCGACGACATTTATAGTATGTGGGACAAGCTCATTCCGATTGACGAGCTGCCTAAGTATGAACAAATGGGTCTTTTTCTCGTTGAACACAATCCTCAGACTGCGCGAGAGCTTGAAAAGGTATTTGTCTTGCTACGACGCAAATTTAAGTGTTTGCCAAAAAAGTCCCAAATGAAATTTGCATTAAGTCTATTGGTACAAAAAGGGGCGGCACCAAATGGCTTGGCACTTGAGAAATTGCTTGTCAAAAAAGCTCAAAAGAGTCAGTCCGGGGTCCTCGTCGTCACGGTTCTCACGAGTCCATATCCGAGTGTCAATGGAAAGAAACAAAAGTTTAGTTGTCAGTGGAATTGTTACTACTGTCCAAATGAACCCGATCAGCCACGTAGTTACTTGCACGACGAGCCAAGTGTTTTACGAGCAAATCGAAATGATTTTGATCCCGTGTTGCAATTCTGTGACCGGTGTGTGACATTGGCCATGAATGGGCACCCAGTTGATAAAATTGAGCTTTTGGTCCTTGGTGGCACGTGGGCAAGTTACCCCATTGCGTATCAAGAGTTTTTCATTCGTGACTTGTTTTATGCGGCCAATACGTTTTTTGAGCGCCAAAAGCGAGCACGTCATAGTCTCCAAGACGAAAAGCTAGAGAATGAAACAGCTGCGGTGAAAATCATTGGCATTACGCTCGAAACGCGCCCCGATTGCATCACTCCGGACGAATTGCGTCGTTTTCGTAAATATGGGTGCACCCGTGTCCAATTGGGTATTCAGCATACAGACGATGGTATTTTAAAAAAAATTAATCGCGGACATACAGTGGCTCAAGCCATTGAAGCACTCAAGTTGCTTCGAGACTGTTGCTATAAAACCGATATTCATTTGATGCCGAATTTACCCGGAAGTGATCCTGAAAAGGATCGAAAAATGTTTCAATATGTACTCGAATCTCCCGACTTGCAAGCAGATCAATGGAAAATCTATCCGTGTGAAATCACGCCATGGACGGTGATTAAAAAATGGTTTGATGAAGGCACGTATCGGCCGTACGGAGATGATCAACTCATTGAATTATTAATGAATGTCAAAGCTCAAGTACATCCCTGGATTCGTCTCAACCGCGTGATTCGTGATATTCCAAGTCAATATATTCTAGGAGGTATGGATGAACCAAATTTGCGTCAAGTAATTGGTGTTAAAATGAAACAACGAGGCACTCCATGCAAGTGTATTCGATGTCGTGAGGTGAAAACGGATGACGTGGCGATTGCAAACGCCGAGTTGGTACTTCGTCACTATCAAGCGAATGAAGGAGATGAATATTTCTTGAGTTTTGAAACCCCCGATCGTTCAAAGATTTGTGGTTTTGTACGCTTGCGTCTTTCGAAAACTTCCGGTGGGGGGGTCTTTGAAGAACTACAAGGTGCCGCTTTGGTCCGTGAATTGCATGTCTACGGTCAACTTGTTGCTGCTACAACGAACACTACTTTGAAAACGTCGGAGTTGTCGAATCGTTCGCATGCTCAGCATACGGGCTTTGGTACGCAATTGATGATGAAAGCCGAAGAAATTGCTCGCGCACACGGATATACCAAAATGGCGGTCATTGCAGGAGTTGGAGTTCGGAATTTCTATCGACGATTGGGATTTGAAGTTGAAGGGGAAGGAGAATTGATGATAAAGCATTTTGTACCCGCAAGTCTTTGGTCGGAAGTAGTATCCTTTCGTGTCTTTAATCGTTCAAGTCGACAGCTTTTGACGGCATTGATTGCCGGAAGTGCGATTCTTGGCATTGTGACTGTCGGAGCACTTCGACGAAAGTAGAAGGAGCGCGTTTATTTGGTAGTAGCAATAGCACTCAATTCAAAGAGGTGATTATGATGTTAAAAGTACGATGGAAGATCAAAAATTGCTTTTTGACGTGTTAAATTTTTTTTTAATTTTTAATTTTTATTGGATTTGACTTGTAAACTATTGTAGCAACGATTTGGTGTTAAGCATAGTGGAAACGTGTTGCACAATTTGTACGACCATCATTGGATCACGTTTTGCCATGTCATGAAAAGCTTGGGTCTTTGAAATTGATTCCAGGTTCCGAAGTGTGAAAGCAAAGCAAGCGTCTCGGAGCGTAGAATCGTTGTGTTGAATAGCAAGAAGCAACGTAGTGGCAGCGTTGTCAATACGAAGCGATTCCAATAACTTTTTTGAACAGAGTCGTCTTAAGTTTTTTATTTGAAACTGCATGTCAAAGTGGAGGAACGAGACCAGAGTGTTAGTGTATTCAAGAGCGTCCAACCTTAAGATCAAGTACCCGATTTGCAGCGGCGTACAACTCGATTACATCTTTACTCAAAATCTGGACGTGCTCGGTATAAACAAACTCGAGTACGTGCAAGAACGTCGCACGGCTTACGTCCGCAACTTGTACACGTGAAGTTCGACTTTGTAAATTCTGTACGTACACAAGTTTCGTGATATTGCAATATAACGCACACCCATCTTGGAACGTACCACATCTGAAAGCAAGCTCTTAAAGTACTTGTTTCGAATACAAATGCACTTGTGTGCGTAAAACTCCGTGCTGTCAACTGAAAAGATACTTAACGTCACATATAGCCTCCATTGTCAACAGTACCCGTCTCGTACCGACAAAGACTACATCGCTCAGTAGTTTATTGTTGACTAACGACCGTAAGTGAGTTCCCATGGTATCTTCAGCATGTTTTGCTGCTTCATTCGGACTTGTAGCCACTGCCGTTTCCAATCCCGCTTTCGGAGTTTGTTTTGTCAAAAGAGGACTCGTTTCAAAATCAAAACTAAAACAAAATGGCTCGTCACTACGAGCATCAAATGTAGCGCTATTTTCACTCTCACTCTCGACACTCGTCTCTAGAATACTCTTCTCCTCCTTTTCCGTTGCGCTGGAAGAAGTGCTTGTGAACGACTTGGGACTAATGCCATTATCGTGCTTCTTTTGGCGCTTCACATGCGACTCCATCGTATCGCTCGTACTGCTCTGAGTACTGTTAAAAGTAGGTACGAAACCATCCTTTAAAATGGCTCTCTTTCCTCGCTCTGACTGGTTATGCTCGGTCGTGGCTATCCTTAGTAATTTCCACTTGACTTGATCGAGGGTGGCACGAAAACTCCATCCTTTCTCTTTCACTGCGTGATTAAAGACGACTGTTTTAACTTCATACGACTCGTCTTTTGTATTCGCATCAATTTGTTGAAGCAACGTCGTTCGTTTGGGATACCACCCATTCGAGAGCGACTGGATCGGTTCATTTGGCACATTGTTGCATAGTTTTTTCAAATGCGATTGAATTTCGGGTAACGTAAAGGCAGGTTCGGGCAAGAGCAAAAAGTCACGTCTGGAATGTAGCTCCTGAGTGAAAACATGCATTCGTTCTGGCCACGTCCCGTAGCGACCGGCAACGGATAACAAGAGTTCATCATGCTCAATTGCCCATCGAGACGATGCCATTGAAAAAAACGGGTTGGTCGAAAGCAACAAAGGTTGATGACACAAGTTCTCTTCCTTAGGGTCAGAGAGGGTCCGGTTTGTATTGCCAGAGCATGTTTTGGCATGCATTTGAGAGCTTTTTAGCAGTCAAATTTTTTAGAACGTTGCTTTTATGGCATTGCATGTCATTCTATAAAGCTAAAGATACTGGCTCTTAAAATTTTGTTGCCATAAATGCAAAGACTACTTGGGCTAAAGAATTTCGTCCAAATTGGTAATTAAACAATTTGTGAATTTCTTGCAAGCACTTATAAATCAAGATCAGAATTGGGTTAAGCTATGAACCTACGGCAAAGCCGAAGAAAGCCAGTACTTGAGGGTATTACAAATTTAGAATCAATCACCCACTGTGGTTGCTAAAAACAAACACTACCCATGTGCTGCCCGTTATTTTCTCGACTCGAGATGATTGAAAAGCTTAGCCTCTAGATTACCGAATCTCAGTTTTGATCCGCTTCGTCTCGACGTGTTATTGTTAAAGACCTAGCAAGCTGCAAAAGGTTAATCATCGTGCGCGAAAAGGTAGGATGGAATATTCTTTTGTCAAGAAAAGCAAATTCTAGCGTCAACATCATCCTCATTAGCTTACGCTGGTGAGTACCAGATAACAGTTTTGCACTTGGCGCTTAGCCACGTTCTGTTTTAATGAAATGCTTCTGTCATTTTCCGTCAATGAAACAGAAATGTTAACCACTTTTTCATTGTGCACAGTTTTTCTTAAATGGAATTGCTGCGGTCAATGGGTATGTTAATAAAAAAGGGGTGAATATAGGGGTTATCGACAAAATTCTATTTATAAAGGTGTGTCCGTAGCACAAATGAGCAATTTTTCTTTTGAAAATAAAAAATATTATGCCAAAGGTCGCACGAATATTATAAAGCTTTCAAATTAACCGCGATCTTTGTCTTCATTTTACTTGCGCGATTCAAAAATGTTTCACATAGTTTTAAAAAATGTTTTTCTGCCACTCCTGATCTCTCACAACAAGCTTATGCGCGACTTGCGGCTCGCTCACGAAGCTTTTCTTTGACATCATCTACCGCCTCCTTCGCACGCTCAACAAAGCTCGGCGACGACGTGAGCGATTTCTGTGTAATAGTAATTTGATGACTCAAAGCGCTAAGATTGAAATTGTCGCGCACAATTGACTTCACAAGCGCCTCGAGTGTATTGGTATCACACACGAACATTTCGAGGTGGTCTTGTTCGCGGTCACGCTTGCGAACTTTAAATGTACTCTGGACGACCTCAGATTGGTTGTGTACCTTGTCATAGTTGCGCGCCGTCGTATGCAGGACATCCATGGCTTTCGCTATAGCTTCCATGCCATTGCGTGCTGCCTCAATCTCCATATCGGATGGTTCGGAGATTTGACTAATGGCATTGGCAACTCGTTTGAGCTCAAAAGACGTGTCTTTTGCTTTGCGCATGTCGTTTCGCATAAATACAGTGGCCGAGTGGATAAAAAGTTTACCATGGCAACTGTCGACTCTTAAAAGATGTTGCTTAAGTAGTCGAATACATTGTTTCGCATCGTCGGCTGTCTGGCAAAGCACCTTTTTAAGCGAGGCAAACTCCTGATTGGCAATAGCGCTGCAATGAATCTTGCCCATCTTTTAAACACGAGCGCAATTAATTTGTGGTGGTACTTACCAATGGGTCGCGATACTAAATAAGATGGTTCAAGCCCCAAGATACCGCCTTTTGTTGGCTGCTAATGTCTCTTACGATAAACACTGAGACATTCGCAATGACATGGACTCCTAAAATCAAGTCTATAATGTCCATTCTCAAACCGATTTCTCAACATTAAAAATATCAATTAATGCACCCATTTGCCTTGAAACGAAAAAAGATCAAATTTAAGCAAGGAATATTTAAAAAAAAGGCGCAAAATCCCTTTCATTCCCCATTTTCCAATTCTTTTTTTTTTTCATACGTTTCCAACTTCACGATCCATCTCTTTCTTCTTGCGACTATTTCCTCGCTTAACTTTTACCTTTTCAGCTTTCTCCGACTTGTCCATCTTTTCACTTTCCACTCCTGCTTCGACATCCGTTGGTTCTTGCAAGGCAATGCGACCCGTTGCTTCGAGACTTTCACGGCATTTCGCAATCCACGCCACCAATTCTTCCAATGCAACTAGCAACACACAAAACAAAAACAACAACATCAATCAACCCCCTTTTTCTTTCAATCACTTGCCACAACACCGTACTTTTGCCATCATTGTCTTCATCAATCAACGAAATGACCCATTCGACATCTTCTTGGGTATTTGCTTTTCGTAATATCGTCATCACGGCATCTCGTAGCTCCTCGGCCGAGAGCACTCCGTCACTATCGCGATCCAAAAGATTCAATCGATCGCCTACATGGCGATCCACTTGTTCAATCTCGACTTCGAGATTCGATAACATTGATTCGAGTTTCTTCATCATTCGACCCGCAGTCTTGTTCTCAGTGGCTTGTGCCCCAATGCGACCGGCCGCCAATAATCCGTCGACATCCATCTCGTACTTGTTCTGTTTCAATTGACTAACCGTCTGACGTTCTTTTTCCACAAGCGACTTGAATGCCAATGACTCGAGAGCACTTAATTCCTCTAAACTCACAATCTTTTCAATGGATTTAGGAATTCCAATCGTCTCGTCGTGTCCTTTCATCTCCGTCATGGTACTTGAAACCAATCGATTCGATTGTGCTTTCTCATAAATCACGTCCGAAATGACTTGTTCGACCGAAGTGACCTTATCCGTCGCATGAACTTCACTCTCGGCTTGTTTCTGAGCTTCCGTGTCTTTCTTCTGCGCTTCATCCCGATACTTTTCTTCATCCGCTATCATTTCGTTCTGATATCGAATACTATCGAGCTTTAATTTTCGCATCTCGGGCGTCTCACTCACCATAGAAGCCTTGGCAGCCAATGCCACTTCCGTCACGACTTCTTCGTCCATGGAAGACATGGACGTCGCCAAAGCTTGTTCTAAATTATCCGTGGCCGTGATATTCAGCGCCCTCGACATGATGAGCAACGACGCTGGAACGTTCTTATTAATGGACAAATCCAACCATTGTCGCATTTGACGCACATACCCGGCTTTCGTTAATCCCGTGGCACGCATTCCACGTTCAACACACGCGAATTGGAGTTCTTCTTTATTCAACGAATCCAATCCTTCCCAAAGAATCGCTTGATCGTCTTTTTTCAACTGTCGAATGCGATTTCGTAGCTGAAAACGAAGCAAATTGTCATTTCCATAATGCTGGACCCCCATGAAACGACACATGCCCACAAGTTGAGGACGGGAGATGTTGTCAAGCATTAATTCATCATTAAACAATTGCGCGACTTGGAGGGTTTCATCCGCGGTTAAAGGTTCTCCACACTGTGCGCGTTCAATGAAATTCATGACTTCACTTGCTGTTGCCTTGCGTTCTTCCGACACACCTTCCGTATCGTGGGTATCCTGCATGATTTCCTTGACCGTGTCTTGTAGAAAACCTGCCAAGGCCACACGGAGTTGCAATTGCCGCTTCATGTCTTCTTCACGCTGATACGAATCTTTATACGTACTGGGAAGCATGTTTGGAAACATCTTGAGGGCCACGGGTAAGAGCAATTCCATAAATGGAACAACGACAAAGAATGCAAAGGGTACGAGACGAAGAAGATCTGCTACTGTGCGTTGTAATTGCTTGCGTTCTCGTCGAGAGAGGGCATTCCCTTTTAAAAGACGACGAAGAATGCGTGTGGAAGTCGACACATCCGCGTACAAGAGCTTCGTGCCAAGCCAATAATGATCCACTTCATGCTTGACTTTTCCTTTTAGTGTAAGAAGCCACGCTTTTACAGACGCAGGGTCCGTGCACAGCACTTGAAAAGCATGCGCAACGGCTTGTATGCCTTGTATGGCAAGCTGGGGCGTTCGTTTAAGCAACGACACGGCACGTTCCGGTACTTTTGGAAGCGCTTTTTCCGTCACGCGAAGAAGTCGTCGCTCTCCACCTTTTTCAAGCGCCGACTCGAGCTTTTCCTCCAAGACGCGAATTTTACTCCGTCGACGTCGAGCCGCGGCAACTTTTTTCTTATGCGCGGCGACGTCTGCGGAGGAAGATGGAATAGCTGGTTCTGTTACTGGAGATTTGGTAGGCAAGGTGGCAAATTCACGGAAGTGTGCGTGGCGAAATACGCGCGGATATGGGGCCAGTGGCTGCGCAAGGGATATCGACGACTGGTGACGATTCCGATAGCTTGAAAAGTCGCTCTGAAAGCGTATTAAAGGTGCAAGGTGACACGTTGCTTGGGCATGAAGATGTGTACGAGTTGCATTGCACCGTAGCGGCTGCGGACGCGGCATCTTGCGAAGACTAGAGCGCAACATGCGACTTCGTCGACAACAGTAGCAAGGCGGTGGCTCGTACGAGACGACGTTGTGGTGTGGTGTACATCAATTATGAAACTAGGATGTTTTTATAGTAATTTCGGTTTTACTTCTTAGTAATAAGTTGACTCTAAAAAAACGACTACTTTAGTTTGAGCGAAAAACGGTTTCTTGGATCGAGACGACATGGCGCGCTTCCGGTCGATGATGCACGTTAACGCGCTACGTCTGAATGCTACGGCGAAAGGCGCTTTTTTAATCTCCTCTACTACATTGCGCACCTTTGTCTATATACTTGCCTTTGTTCTGGCGGTTCTTTTAGCGAGTTCGATTGTTGCCGTTGAGCCACCGCCTGACTTTTTGTCAAACACTTTATGGGCTCTTTCTTCGGACGAAATCAATTTAGAAAGAGCCCAATTCAAGACTCAGGTGCTTCATATTGTGCCTGATCTCGTGCCTATTGACGTAAACTGTGATAAAATCGAACGTTGCGACAAAAAGGGCGTGTGTGCAATTGTTTGCAAACACGGTAGTGTCCAGATGGACCACTGGGCTCAAAAAGCGCTAAAATTGCAACGGAAACTTGCGTACCGACGCAACTTTTGCTCGGCAACATTGCTTGGAAGCCACAATTCGGCAATTAATATTGCCGATGGGTACGGCGTAGAAGACCATGTGTTTGAGGGGTACTTGCATTACTTCAAGTGGTTTAAAAAAGGCATGACGATCCATACAAATGACCAGCTGTTTTCGTTGACGGACCAGTTGCACATGGGGGTACGTTTTATTGAGCTTGATGTGCATTGGTTCGATGATGATCTGCATATTGCCCATTGTGGCGGATTTAAACTTAAGTTGCTCGACGGCATAATTACCGTGTTTAATGATATTGCAAAAATTTTGGGCACGGACATTGAATGGGATTCTGAAACTATTGGTTGCAAACCCAGTATGAGTAGCATTCCAGCAAAAGAGCAGCGACCATTAAAAGACGCGTTAAATGAACTGTCGATGTGGCTTCATGCTCCGGAGAATCAGGATGAATTTTTAATCGTATTCTTTGATGATGAAACGGATCTTATGAAATGGAACAAGGTGGGAAAGTTGCTAGACTATATAAAAGAATATTTTGCCGAAAACGAGATCCTTCGACCACTTGATTTGGCGGTACGTTCGTATTGGATTTTTTAATGTACAATACTTGACAATTATTGATTATTGTACGAAATGATTTCAGTACAATACAAAGTGGCCAACCTTTGAAGAGCTTCTAAGTGTTGGAAAGCGTGTTGTCTTTATGAGTGGCATCGATTACCTTGCGTCTGGAGAGGAGATTCTTTTTGTTAAAGACACTGTGTGTAATTGGCAAGAGCCGCATCTTCCGCTTTCTTTGTTTCCAGATTGCCATTTTCACGAGTCAGCAACGAAAACTCCAGGAAGTCCAGATAACAAATTGACGATTTTTCGTCCAGAAACGAGCGAAATTGAGTACGGAATCCTCAATGCCGCAGGTCAATTCGGTATCAATCAAAATTTATTGAACGAAAAATCGCTTCCTGGGGTAATTAATTGTGGCATCAACTTACCATCACCGGACAATATTACTCCTAAGCGCGTGGAAGCTACTATTTGGGTGGTCACTAAAGGACATGAGCTCCAACCTCAAAAGTGTGTGGCACTGTTGCAACAGTCAAAGACTTGGCAAAGCGTAGATTGCAACACAAAGAACTTGGTGGCGGCATGTGTTGATGTAAACAACCCACGCCATTGGCAGCTTGGAAGCTCGTCGGTCGTTGAAGCCGACGCAGTTGTCGCTTGCGCAGCTTTGCCTTTTACCGTAATGGAGTATTCCGTCCCTGCATGTGGATATGAAAATGAGCTTTTGTATCGATTATTAATGATGCAACAAAACGGATTGAACTCGACGGCGGGTGTGTGGTTGAATGCAAAACATTATGTTGATGACGTCTACTCGACGAGAATTAACGAAAGTGTTGTCCACGCGACGACACTTTTAGTATCAGGAGTAACCTCAATTGAGTAGTCATTCGATACGGTAGTTTTTCATGGAAACAAATAAAAAGAAATGTAGTGAGGCTGGATCTTTTTCAATTAAATGTGTTCGTTGCAAAATTCTTATCTACTATTTATGGAAAATGAAAAATATTAATTTTATGCATAATATTGTACAAATATTACCAATGCAGGGCAGTAATGTGACAGTTCGGTTCATTTATTGGTTGGATCAACTCGATGTTTTTGCTGAAATATAAATTCAGGACTGTAAGAGGTAGTAGTACTTGTCCTCTCAACAACTATATTGAGAGCTTTGCTGGTGAAGCAAGGTTACCATTTCACGGGCCGCGTCAAGCCCATGTATTATGAAATCAGCGCTAGCCGCATATTGATCGTCATTCTGTTGCGCTAACAACATTATTCTAACGGCTGGCCCACTTGCGATCGAACCTATTAACGACTGCATTCCATTCGAGGTCAATCAAGTGAGCAAACCTCTAACACGTGGCGTGAAAGCCTTTACACATGTTCATCTTGGATGTAAAGAACGAAGTGCTACCAGGTATCATTCGCTAGTGCTGATTCAGTGCTAGCTATCCTTGCTGCTGCAGGTCAATGCATGCGCGTTGTCCTTAAAGATTGAAGACAGAACTCTCCAAGTTCAAAGCAGTAAAAATATGACTCCTTGCCGAGATGGTCCGTCGAACTTAACAATGCTGTCGAAGCTCGTCGCGTCGAGGTTGATATGACGAATGTGAATGCCAGCATTGAAAGGAGGTGGAGTGTGCACTCGATAGTAGGATACAAAGTATTCATTTTTTGATATTACTTCGTAGTCTCTATTGCTGTCTCTAAGCCAATAATTACCGAGAAGCTGCTTGAACCTTCTATAAGCTTTGAACGACATCATCCTAATAACGTCATACCCGCTGTCGAACAATTGCAGTCGAACAACCGCCATTGATTAAGTGACTCACGCTTGTAGACGCTCCAAGACGTTCATCAGATGGTCATCTAATGAGCATGGGATGAGCAAGAGACATGCATCGTAACGGATCGATGCTGCCAATTTTATGCATATAGCGCACTTTTTGAGCCATGGTATTCACAGGATGACATCAATTTTTTATCTACTTTTTAAGTGAATCAAATGCCAACTACACTGTTCTTAAGAAAATATAGATGCTCCCATTACAAGACGCACTGTCGTCCTTGTCTCAGGTATTTTGCGCTCAACAAATTTGATCATACGATCTTCTAGCGATTGACATCGAATGTAATTGTGCGACGCACGACAATCGACTGAGGAACGAAGTAAAAAAGTCAGTTGTCACTTTGAATTTATGAGGTTACCTTTATCACGAGGGGCAGCAACGCAGATTGCTGTGTTTCGAAAAAAACTTTTGTCGATAAACCTGCAAGTTCTCTTGAAGTGGCTGGATGATCAGTTGGGCGATCCGTGCCAACTGATTCCGGCCGTTTTTTTTACGATCCGCCTCGCCGTTGCAATTTCTAAATAGCGTAGGGTCGGCGTCCTCCGCTGTTCTTTGCGGGAGGTCGATCGTTACGGTCAGTGCTTTTTTGGCACCGGGCGTGGGGCACTACTCTTATAGGCGTAATTCCCTGTCTTTTGACAGCGATTGCATCATTACGATCCTTTGTAACTTGAAGAGCGGACTATCTTCAACACCCTTGATAAAACAGCGGCCTGTCTTTGCTGATCAATAAACTTCCACACGGTACAGCTTTACAATGTACGCGTGCGTTGGGCGTTAGCGTATATGTCACGCTTGTCCTGCTTCAAACTCAGAAGCTCTACTCAAGCCCTAATTCGGCATGTGGCGGCTCGATGTTTGTCTGGGAAGGGTCCAACACAAATGGCTCATGAAATTTGAGCCCAAAGGGTCAAGATATGGCATGTCCGGGCTAAGTTGGAAAAGCTTGTTGTCAAGATTAAGTCTTGTTCAGCTTACACGCCAGGATACCGGTGTGGATATACCTGTGGTTATTGGTGTTGTACCACGAGTAAGTGCAATAACCTTACTTATAATTCAGTCGTTAGTATGACTGCACAAGACCTCACCATCACACAATGAAGTTATATATCGACGGCTGTGCACAAGCACAGGCATCGTCAAAGGTTGGCCTACTAGAATAAGTCTGGTGGATTCAAACAAGGATGCTTGCTTAAAGAGCAACATTCACGGAAGGTTAGAATGCCTGTCTTTCAGAGACCACGCAAAAATCCTAGATCGACTAGAGTCGATCGTAGACGATCTCGCTAGCGTTGCGCAACCACATCCCGAGGGTGTTAGGAAAAATACTCTTCAATCTAATAGATAAAAAGTCTCAATACTTGAGGGATTGAGTGCCCAAGAACCCGAGGGAATAAGTCCCTAGAAACTTGTTGAAATCAGTTTCATGGAAGGAATGAAGATGTTGAACGCCTTGGTTGGTAACAGGTCAAATATAGGCGCTTATCTACTTGACCTGATAATGTCTTCAAAGCTAATTTTCGGAGTAAACTCATTTGCCAACGCTAGAACCGAAACAGTTCTTGCGTGATCTGCTCGATAAAATACCTAAGGTCGGCAATGTATTTTCGTAGAACGAACGGCTCTATTCCTCAACGATAGACGAAAGTTTCCTACTCGGATTGAACATTTTACGTCTCACTCTTGGGAGTCTTCTGAAACAAGTCCTTTGTATAAGGATTTGACCGTATTCAAATTAAGTTTCCTGATTCGGTTCCACGCAAGCCCCATAAGGATAAATGTACACCATACGAGATTGACCTGACACATGGTTCGAATTAATGTGTCATGACGCTATGTCCACTGCTTCGAGAGCAAGTATTATCACTCAACAAGATCTTACCGATCGCTTTGCAGCGGGCCACGTGATTAAGCTTATTGAATGCGTGCACTATCTGTCACCCTTCTGTTGCCTTACGCAAGCATAAGGCCGAAGAGATATTTAATGGGTACTGCAACGGCACCGGCTCAACGCCGATACCGAGGATGGACATAATCATTGACGGTATGTCAAAAAGTACCATCTTTTCATTCATGGGTCTAATGGAGTGTTTGGAACCCTAATGCGCGAACAGGATATACCGCTCACAGCAGTAAGCACAATAAGCGATATGCTTCCGAAATGGATAGTGATACCACGAGATCTTAGTAATATTCCATTAACATTCAATAGATGGGTTATTAATCTGTTTAGATCGGTGCAAACCCTTGCACGGATTTGTGTTGGAAGAATGCGCCTCCAGTGCATAGTAAACGCCGCCTCGAAGAGACTTTGCACGGCAGTTAGGAATTTTAAAAACGAAACGGTTCGACTGCGAGAATTCGTGGCAAAGACACCGACGACTGCAAAGGGTTGCAGTGTGCATGTATGGGAACTCTTGAAAACTGCATTAAACATATATTGTTCCCCGACAATTCCTGCTGACACCGCTCACGTACATTGTGTTTCGATCTACAAGTTAGGAGCCCAAGCTAGAAGACTTGGTAAAGAGATCGTGACGAAAGCACGACAACACTAAGTCCACGCAAGTAGGACGGCCCACGAAAGGAACCGACAAGACTAATCAAGACAAAAGAAGCGGCATAGCACAAGGAAGGCATTTGAAGAAAATAGCGAAACATAACACCACCAGGAAACTAGCAACAACCCTTACGAAGATGCTCAAGATGCTCGAGAACATAGACAACCATGTTGGTCAAATTGAGGCTCGGCACTGGAGCAGCATTTTTAAAAGCGCTACACAGTCGCGTTTCTTACAATCAGGGGTCTCTCACACGGCTCCGCGGGGCCCGATACCGGCCACGATTTGCCGTAAGTGCCAAGCTTGGTGATTTGTAGACATATTGTCTTCCAAAAGGCGTATTCTTTGCTCGACCCTTGAAGAAGCTTTTTCCTCCATAGCACTATCACCAAGTTCATTCAGCTTAGTCCTACGCCAAGCTCAGACACCGCACGAGGGGCGATTAAAATTCCAAAGCTCATGAAAAACAAATTCACGGAAGAAGAAAAGTACTCAGAACTCGGCACTGGAGAACGCTTCAAGGCGAACAAGCTGGGAGAATGCATGGTGCCAATCAATGTGGCTACAGCGCATTCCCAAGCCAACGTGCGGACTGGTGGGGGGAAAATGCGACGCTGTACAACGCACTCGATCAACTGTACTGAGCATTCAACGTGACTATCACACACCAACAAGCCGCTGCACTGTTCCCGAGAGAGAAAGCCAAGTGACGTTCATGGATCCAGCATCTTCTATACCTGACAGCATTGTGCCAAGAAAGCGAGTCACACGAACGACATGTCGTGACAAATATCGTCAAGTACGCGGCACCGCATCTTAAAGATTGCGATGATGGTACGATACCAGCCGAGCCGCATGGACTACCTCGCAAACGCCCAAAAAGTTATCGCATAGGCGGAGAAATTAAGGACGATGGAAAAGCCGTCAAGAAGATGAGCAAAGACATGGTCAGTGCAGCGAGACACGGCAAGGTTTAACTCCAATCCCAAGGTGAAACATAAAGCGTTGCAATTGCGGCAATAGAGGACAATTGGCGAGAAATTGCCATCAACCTATGAAAGACGATGACAGCGGAAAAGCTAATTTTGTATTGGCTGCACGCGATCATCCGGAACTGAAGGTGTCAACACTTGGCTACATTTTCAACATCACGGAAAGGGCCTTGAATACGTGGGTGATCGACAGTGGTGCAAGTAGGCATCTCATCAAAGCCCCAGGCTTGCTACTTGATGCCACATAATGTAATTGATTTGATGGGCTCCGGATGCCTGATTAAGGTACACTTAAGGTAACCAAGCATGGTTCTGTGTTGCACCCAAGCTGGCTTGAAACCTCATATCAATGGGGTGTTCCTTGGTTAAGGAGCGCGACAGGATGTGCGTCAGATGCAGATCCTCTGTTTAGTTTACGAACTGATTATGGTGTGTTTGTGGCGATTTTGACACCACGCGTGCCTAATATGACGTTACGCAACTGAGTGAGATTGTGTGGCGGCAGTACAAGATACGGGGCCAACAAAAGATGTACAAAAGGGTTCTCTGCATCACTTTTATTTTCCATTCGGACACATCTCTTATAACACCATATAGAGCGTATGGCCAAAGACTTTGATTACGGCATTGTACTCACTGATCACGTGCGTGTGGATTGTCTCACATGTGCAAAAGCGATGGTTTCAAGAATCAAGCAGCTCAAAACGAAATTGCACCAACGGACCGCATGTTGGGTGTGATCTGTAGTGATTTTAAGAAGGACGATCACCTCAAAAGACTGTCGTGGAAACTGATATTTTTTTGGTCGTATTGATTGATTACAAGTCAGTTTACGTTCGTGTATAAGCGGCGCGGCAGAAAAAAATGTTGTGGCAAAATATTCGAGTCTTTCCTGGCTTTGTTACAAAACGCGTTTAATTGTCGCATCCACATCCTGCGCACTGAAGGCGGAGGAGGGTATGAAGTGCTTAGCCTTTTTGCATATGTGACGTCAGCTAACCGAAGTAGGCACTCCTCAACTTAACGGAAAAGCCGTGCGCATGAGCCGCACCGTCTTCAACATGGTGCAATCCATGGTTTTTGGTTCAGATCTCGCACTGATTTACTGGAGTGAGGCTGCAGAGTATGCTGCTTATATCATTAATTGCGGTCTAACACGAGCCAATTTAAATTGTGCGTCGCAGATCGAAGTGCTTACCGGACGGGCGTCCATTATATAATTAGTATTGCGGTATTTGGATCCTTGTGCATGGTTATTCGGGATCTTGAAAAGAAGACACTTGTTCGTCATGCAGAGTGAACACTTATCCTGGACATGAGCGAAGAAACAAAGGGATACAAGGTGTAACTGCTCAAGATTAAAGTCGCTACGACAACCCGACACATCCCACCAACATCGAAACGATCAATGGTTATGCGAATAACCATATTCAACGTGCACTTCATGATAACCAAAACAAGAGACTGAGCAAGTGCATATGGATATAGGAAATGAGCATCAAGTGTTTGAAGAGAGTGATACGCAAATAAGATCGTCGCTGCCGTCAGCCAAGACGGCCACAGCGCAAACGTTTGAAGTCGAAGAAACAAGCCGAGGCAGATGCGCATGGAGAAGGAAGGAGCGTAAAGACATAATAAATAAGCTGTCTTATCCGGCAAGTTGCCTCAGGGGGCAGCCACAAAGGTGAGCAAACAAGACACTAGTTCGGGATCATTGGAAGACTTAGACCATGTTCTTCTGGTGTTCGCTGTGCTGCTGATTCGCGGCGACAAGCATATATATGGTATCTTACATTCTCAACGGTGATGCCGATAGGGAATGCACTTGTCATCTTTACATCCTCACGGATGTGGGAGGGTTCCTGCTAGGCATAGTGATGTACCAAGCGCGTACCCACGGAACCTGAGTCTTAGATTTATTTAAGAATCTTTGATGCAATGCAAGTAACGCAAGAGAAACTAAATAGACTTGGCGCAAAGAGATCTGATGAGTTGGTGCTACGTCTGGGAAGGATCCTCCATCGACTAAGATAGGCAGAAAGAATTTAACACAAATTGTTGTGCGACACGCCGATCAAACTTTGTTTCGTGCAGTGTATTAATGATATATGTGTCTTCTACAAGGCCGACGAGAATGGTATGCTATCATGGGAGTCTATTTGAATGACCTGCTTAGGCACAAATGTGGAAGGTGTTAATAAATTTGATGTCGACATGCAGGTGCTTGAGCTTGAAGAATTTGGTTATTTCGATAAGTTTCTCCATGATCGACCCTTTCGCGTGGTCTGTGATGCCATCGGCTGTGGAGTAAAGGAAAATGATACAGACAGCGCAGAGCGCGTCATCTGCTAATAGTCGCGCCATCTTTATATAGCTGGGCATAATCATCTGGTACACGACCAGAGCTCTCTGCCATTAAATATGCACCCGCTAAGCTTCGAGTCTACATTTTAGAAGAAGATTGCCACTTATTTAAACGGATTAATCGTCTTAATGCACGTCCATAATCAGTCCACACCGCCCACAAAGAATGACGAGGCGGCTATCTTTCTTGCTGAACATTACTTCTTCGTGGAATATAAGCCAGGACGACCGAATGTTGCTGATGTGTTTTCGCACATCAGCAACGAAGAAGTAATGTTACGCAAGAAAGATAGCCGCCTCGTCATTCTTTGTGGGGTGTGGGGACTGATTATGGACGTGCGTTAAGATGAATAACATGGCTGTACCAATCAAAAGTGAGGATAAGTCCAGCGATGCAACAATTTTAGTGTTCTGTCCTCAACATTACTTGACGACCTTCAAAGAGCCTTAAACGTTTATGCGGCTCTTAATGGTTTTATGGATCACCTCGGAATCCATCCCAACAAATTCTTAATGGTATTTCGTTGTTGTATCGATCTTCATAAGATCGATGCACAACACCTAATAAATTCCTACATTAAACAGCCATTGTCGGCAACATACCTCGTGACTTATAATGATTTGCGACTACGCATAACTATGAGTGTCACGATGCGCCAATAAGGAAGCATCGGGGACGTAAGAAGACTTGCCACTAATTAATTCGCGACTTTTACTTGCATCGCCAAAATGTGTACGTGCACAAGTCCATACGTGCTTGCGAGATTTTTCAACCAATGAAGTTTAGTTCTTCATCCCGTGCTCCATCACAACCGCCGCCTATACCGGCAAAAGCGTTTGCAGCCCGTATCTATCGACTTTTACTTTGGGTTTCCCGACGACGCTCACAAGAATGCTGGGATACTTTGCAGTCCTGGAGTCTATCACAGCAAAAGGCTGTGCTCGTGTCTTTGTTGACACGATATTTCGACTTCATGGGTTACCTCGTGAAATAGTCTCAGATCGAGAACCTAGATTCACAGCAGAATTTTGGCAAACTGTGTTCGAATCACTTAGAACACATTTGAAATGTCATCTTCTGATCATACTGACATAGATGGTCAGACGGAGCGTGTTCACCGTATCCTCGAAGAGATACTTTGCGTAACGTCCACTCTTTTACGAGTTGGAAGGAGTTTATTCCGATAATAGAATTTGGCATCAACAATAGTGCATGCTTCTACAAAGCATGCACCGTTTTACGTCAACGGCTTTCACCATCCACGTAAACCCACTTTTTGAGAGTGACTTTTAATGAAGGGGGGGGGACTCGATCAAAGAACTTTCTCGCTCTTGATTATCAAGAATTGGCCCTTAGGTCATTGCGAAGGATACCAATGTTGATTTAATCAACTTTAAAGTGAACAAACTCAGTAATACCAGCAATGCTATTACTGACTTTGATTACGGGGTTGAAACACTCAGCATCGAAAACAATAATAATGAGGACAAAAACAATGCTAGGAGAACAACATTATCCGCAGTGCGCACCGGTGCACTAAAGACAAAACGAAATAGAGTCAGCAAGTGATAACCTTCTGGCTAAAGAATCAGCGGTCATTGCTGATGCGGTGGACCGACACAAACAGAACTCTGACAAATGTGGATGACCAAACATAATTGTATTTAATGTTAACGGTCTAGTCCTACTGTCTACGGTAAATTCACCAGAACATGAGTGACGAATGTGGGCAGTTATAAATTACTACCCAAGCATATCGGCCGATTCCGCGCCAAAGCATTGCATACACGATCGATCTGCCTGGTAGGATGCGTACGCATCCTACGCTTTTTGTTGGGCGTCTCCGACATTACCATCAGTACGAGGCTTCTTCTGATTCCGAATCACCAGGAAGAGTTAAAGTGTCAACCAAAGCCATATGGTCCCAAGCTAAACCATGATAGTCTCGGGACAGAGTCTGGTTCTCACGAACGAGACGATCCATTACATCCTCCAAGGATGAGACATCCGGCTCGTTTTGAAGGGACTGTAACGTCCTTTCATTTACCAGCTGATCAGTTGCAACTAGCGCCAAATTTTATCAACTGGTCACGAGAAACATTATCGACGGTCATCGCTAACTCGCGGCGACGGAATCGCTCGTGATCAATGACCTCCCTCAAATAATGAAGGGTGCGATCCAAATCACGATGTTGATTCGGGTTTGTCAGACGAGGCGAACATAATTTTCTCCCCCCTTTACATCCATTGACGGATTTGAGCATTGAAAATCCTTTTCTTGTTGAACGCTTCTCGAACCACCATGACGTGAATGGGGTTCGATTGAATTATCTAGTTCGTTGGCGAGGGTCTCCACCCTCGCATGTTAGTTGGGAACCTTGTTCGTAACTGATGATGGACGTTTCGGGTCTCGTCCGACAGTATGACGAGGTCCATCCTCCTCGACAGAGTGTCCGTCAGAGAACGAGCGCCTCTTGCGCTCGTAAAAGGATTGAAGGTTTCAATTTCTTCGCGCATCCAACAAGAGATGAGCGTCCTTCAATGAGGATCTTGAAGGGAGTATGTCTCCTTAGGAGCATGACCTGCACCCTTATATAGCATGGGCATGATCCTTCCACGGAAGGCAAGGAAATTATGCTTCTCTAGACAAACGGAGCAGCTTGTAGCGTGCACCGACAACAGTCCGTTTTCGAACCGTTCACGGAAAGCATCCAGTTTGTCAAGCCATGTCTTGCGGTCTATGCTTTGTACATTCTGTAGAAATGCTTCTCAAGCTTGAAACCAAGAAGTGACATCCTTTGTCCGCATAAATGTGTATCACCGATGCTGGAAAAGGCATCAATGAAGAATTTCGTTTCGTCCTCGCTCGGCTTGAAATGCCTGGATGAGTTGAATAACGGAATATTGTACTGATCGTTGGTTGTACCAGACCAACGAGCTAGATTGCCCTTAGAGAGTATCCTAATCTTCCTTTCGGGAGCAAACCGCAAAAAATGGCGCTTTCTCCCGTTGGCTCATGTTAACGCTTACGCTAACATGGCTCTCGAAAATCGGAGTGATCCTTTGAATCATTCCGTCCCTGAGATGCATACTGACATCTCCACAGTCATCGTCGTCCATGGAGACATCACAAGATCACCAAAAGGGTCTGTCAAAGTGTAAAAAAACTTCGTCATCACTTAATTGTTTACACGTTAGAACCCATACGTGTATTGGACGTGGCCCCGGTAATCCGGGGGCCTTCACAATTGCTACCGAGTCGGGCGATGACGCCAACTCGGCCCAGTCACCTTCAATGGGAGTAGCAGGTGACTTGTAACTGCCACTTACAATGGGAGTAGTAGGAGACATATATCAGCCACCTCCAATTTAAGCACAAATGACGCTAACGCGTATACAGGGATGCGAAAGAGCGGTTGCGACATTGATCTTAGAACAAATCTCCTTCGCGATTCGGTTTGTTTCAACATCTTCGTTTAACATGGATACGACAAGTGCGGTTGCGAAATCGATCTATGTGGGAAGGCTGACTTCCTTACATGGCCTGTTTTAATCGATCAATACGTGAAGAAGAAAAACACATCCGAACGGATAGCTGTTTAGGTTCCAACCTCAAAGACAAAATAAAGCTTAATTAATTAGTTTGCTCCGCATAATTCTTGCTATACTTGTGCCAGTAATAAGCGAGCTATATTTCATAAAGGTAATGTTTCATTAAATCTTTTTAAATTAGTAACTGTCTAAAATTTCTTAGACGAAATTTGGCAGTCCGTATCTATGGACTTCGTCTCCGGATTTCCCAAAGACGACCACAAAAACAATAGAATCCTTGTTTTTGTAGAGTGGGGAATTTGAGTACAAATTCCTCACAGTATACGCCTTAGCATCAACTTTGCATTACCAGTAGCTGCACTGGTCCGTGCAGCTACCAGCTTTGCGTACTTGCAAGCTACGCGCACGGTTTCGACATCATGCGCAAAAAAACGAATTGATTTTGAACAAAATCGGTAGTGCCAATAAAATTGAGCTTTACATAACATACCAATGATGCAAAATTTACAGGGATATATGTAATAGTATTTTGCTGTCATTCCATATCAGTCACTATTGTGACTGTTAGTTAAGGGAGGTGGCGATGCAGCGGGGTGTCTCGTTAAATAGATATTATCTCCTATAGGAGGAATAGTACATACTATTTTCGATAAGAGGAAGCACATGAAGAAGTACGACATTATTATATCTATTACTTTATAATTCCAATATTACCAAATTTGGTAATATTGACGCAATAAAACAGTAGTTCTATTGATTGCTTAATTTGAGTTTGAATCAATTCCGCTAATCGTCACAAGACACGATTGTGCGGTGCGCAAGTAGCCGTACATAGTTAGCTATTAATATAATGAAGTCAGTAGTAGATAAAACATCGTTATGGGGAGCTTAAATTTTTTAATACAGTTCTACTTTTCTCTATTTTTAAGCCGTAGAATTAACCTTGGTAGCTAGGACTTCCTTGCGACGTGCAAAGGAAAGTTCTACGTAGCTAGGACTTCGTAGCTACCTAGAACTTTCGTTTTCATGAAGCAGTCAAGGCGCTCCACCTTAACTGTAATCAGTGTAGGCTGACTAATACCGTTACCAGTACTAGTAAAGGTTCCACCCCTTAACGATTCCGTTAACTACAAGCTCGGGTCACTAAATACTCGCCCTAGGACTGTTTAGATAGATTGTTTCTGCCTCCGGCTTGCGGGAAGGTGGTGGTGGATGAAATCAATGATTTTTTAGCACCACGCGTGTAACGGACATGACCACGTTTCTAGTTGCTAATCTGTTTGCAAGTGCATTGACTATATTGGTTTTAATTGGCCGTCTCGTCGCTTCATGGCCGTTAGAGCTATTCATCGCTTCTTTAATCACGTACCATTCGGTGTTGCGATATAACCTTCATCCGGCACGAAATTTGTTTTCTATCTGCACTACTTTCTTGTTTTGCTTCAGATACTCGGCACTTTACTTACAAAAAACCAAGTGACCAAGTACTCGTTAAGGAAGGACCTTCTTTTTAGCAACGTCATATAATCAGCGTATTCGAAAGCGTATGCTGAAGTCGAATAGGTGATATTGAGCCTGGCGAACGCTTAGCTACGACACTTAACTTGACTTTTTTGCTCAGTAAATCGTTTACTTGATCGTGATGAGTTTATAGAAACATTGCTCGTGGGAGATTGCTCAGGCTTTATAGCATAAACGCGAGTTCGTATGTTAATGGTATAGATGCTACTTGTATCTTCCTCCGAAGGTTTCTGGATAAAACATTCATCTTTTAAAAATTGAAGGCTAGATTGTACATGGTGTGTGAATAATATTCATGTGCAATATATAAATAAATTGTTTGTACGCCTTTACAATGGCCTACTGTATTGAATGGCACGAATACATAACGATAACCATTGGAAAGCAATATATCTATTAATTGTGTCGTTACAGACATTAATTCAAAAAATTATCAAATTAAATATTGTGAAAATTTACTTCTCAAATAAGCGTCTGCCGTTTTCACTTAAGACACTATCAAAATTGAAATTTCTACAATGGAAAGTAAAGGGAAAAGATTACATAATTTTTAGCTGTCTTTTAAAAAAAAAGGAATTTATTTGTAAATCTCATTTTCGCAATACATCAATCTAATAAAAAAATAGAGCTTTGTAATGTTAACTATATTGTAGCATTCAATAAGATAGTCTTTGAAGGTGTACGTGACGGCAGCCTCTTCAATTGGCTCGTTAATTGCGGACGTTTCATTTGCCAAAAACCATGAACGACAAGTGGGATAACAATCGAACTGCACCATCAAGGAGTGCTTACAATTCCAGTTCGTACACTTGGGCGTACAATTTCAGTTCGTACACTTACAATAAGCAACGCCAATATGCAGTCGACATTGCTGCGGTTTGATCAATATTTTGCCAGTGCCGATGCTGCCAAGCAGAAGCGGGTGCAGAAAGCACTCGACGTGCTGCGTAGCGCCATCGACATTTTCGGCCTCGATGGCGTCTGCTTAAGCTTTAATGGGGGCAAAGATTCAACTGTGTTACTGCATCTACTTCGTATTGTTCTTGCGAAACGCGTTCTCGAAGAAGTGCAGCTGATGCACTCGAAAAAAAATCTCGCATCGTCACGTACTCCTCTTGTCGACTTATTGCCAGACGACGAGCTCGAGACTCGCGTCCAGGCGCAGCTACAGGACATCCCAGTGATGTACTTTGACTCGTACGACCAATTTTTGGAAGTACGAGCATTTACCGAAAAATGTACCAAAATGTACGCATTAAATTGCCACGTGTACAAATGTTCGTTTGTCGAGGGTGTGAAGGACATGATTAATACTTTAAAGATAAAAGGGATCTACATGGGTGTACGTGGCGGAGATCCGTATACGGATGACATGGAACACTTTGCTCCAAGTAGCCCTGGATGGCCTCCTTTTCTGCGTGTCAATCCCATCCTGAAGTGGACATACGCGGATGTCTGGAGCTTTCTACGCGACTGTAGCTTGAGTTACTGTACGCTGTACGATCATGGGTACACGTCACTTGGCACTGTGTTTGACACTGTACAGAATCCAGAACTTTGGCGAAAACGTAATGATACCCGTGAAGGGCACTACTTGCCAGCATATGAGTTAAAAGATGGCAATTCCGAACGCTGTGGACGCCAAAAGAAGGCTTATACAGCATCAAAATCGGATTAAATGACGACAAGTTCATTTGTTCCGCTTATAGAAAGAAAGACGACGAATGCGGTAGTATAATAAAGGGTTTGACATATATTTGATTATTACTTACGGCGGCGAGAACGCGAGCGTTTTCTCGTAGAAACGTGCAAATTTGTGTGCGTTTTATCTTCCCGAGTCGGAGAATAATGTCTCGTACGCTTTGATGATCGTATACAAGATCGAGAACGTTTTCGATAGTGTAGACTGGAAGAACGTGACCTTCGCATTGATATTCGAGGCGATTGAGACCGGGAATCCCGGCTTCGCTCCTCTTTTTCCTTCCGATGTTTTACTTCTCGATTCCATCGCGCCTTTTTCTCGTTTTTTCGTTCTTTTTTCTCTTTTTTCTTGATTTTTTTCACTGCTTTTTCAGTGTCACGAGCCTCTTTTCTCGCTGTCTTGGCTTCTTTTTCACTCCTCGGGACAGCTATTGACCCTGGAAGAGCGTACGTGATATCGGCTTTGCCACTTAGAAGTTGGTCCTTGTATCGCTCCACTAATGTCCGCTTGATTCCCGTTTTCAAGCCCAAAGAATTTACTGGTGCTGCCCCAAGGCCTTCTACCCTTTCGACACTTGTTCCGTCCCGCTCCGCCTCTCCTCTCTTAAGTAGCTCTTTCATTTCCGACGCACTTAAGCTGTCAATAGGTTCGCGGGATTTCTTTGGTGCGATACCCCTGTACTTAAACACCGTGAGCGTTTCGAAAAGTCGAGCTTTTACAAGCTACGTACAATGCCTCGTTCATAAGATCTTCATCGCGCTGCTTTGCGATAGCACGTTCCGACTCCAAAGCTTCGGCTCTCTGCGATTGGGTAGCTTTGGCGTACCAGGTAAGGTCCTTATTCTTCTGCCACCGACCGACAGGCGCCTGGACCGAATGGCCCAAGTAATTCTCTCGGTATTTATCATTCTTCACGTCATCCCACTTAAATTCTAACCGCAGCCAAAACACCAATTGATTAGTATAGTTTTGACAGATATAGCATCGCAATCAACCGCACTAGCGACGTACGATCAGCGCCGCCACGCGTGCCGCCAACGCGATAGTTTGTCTTCCCGAAGCTCATTACAAAAGTGAACTGATGTTTTGCACACCAAATATGTAGATTATGTGACACAAGAATTAGCGTCACCGGTTATCGCTTATGACCAAATGAGCCAAAATGAACAGGAACGGACGGGTTTACTTCGCGTATCGAAAGCCGAGCACAATGGAGCCAACGGAGGCGGAATCTTTACTAGCAGTACGAGTGGTAGTATAGGTGCAGGATCGATCTTACGTCGCCATAATGATTACAGCACCTTCCTTCAAGAAGATTCCGTACGTTGACCGTCTTTGGATCTTCTCGTATTCGACTGATTGGTGTGTGTGTCTGAATTACAGAGCGTACGATCGCTTCTGCGTACATCTGACAATATTGAACGTGCACGTCGCACTGTAGTTGCATCTGAAGAGTTGGCAAAGAACGTGCTCGTGGATTTGGAGCTCCAGCGTTCGCAACTCCATGACACGAAAGAAAAGGTGTCTGAGACGTCAAATATGACCCGCCAGGTACGACGTTTGTTGCAATTGGTAGCAGAACGCTCGTATCGCAAGAAATTGTGTCTTTATATGGTCATTGTGGCGCTGTCCATAACCGACCTTTTAGTATTTTATATATTATTTGTGCGGTAAAGAAAAGGATTGTTTTAGTGTTTAATGCCAGAAGAATTAGACGTCGTAATGGGAAGTTTATCACATCTGCCGCAGAACGGATAAACTTGATTATTTATTTGTGTGTACAAACAATATTGTTTGCTATCTGATGAGGCAGAAAAACGTTGTTTGTAGCTTTTCACGGTCAATAAGCCAGCTGAGCACTTCCATAGTTCAATATCTCGCCTGACTTTAAGTCGAATCGGAGTGAGATTTTTTCGTAAAAAAAATAATATAAAACCACACCTAATTTAAGATCAATTTGAAGCTCGGTCAGACTTAACTGTCAACACGTATTCGAAATTTTTTAGAAGTAGCATTTTATAGTCTCGCTGTTTGCAATTACGCTATTAACTACAAACACAGACGCTCGAATGTAGTGGTTCATGGAGACAGCATTCTCCCCGCAATAAGTCACACTAAGTCTTACAAAATCCTCAGAAATGAAATTGTTGAAAAAAACAAATTAGCCTTCTCTGGAAAAAAGATGCTTTAAAATTCTGACTGAATCGCATTCCAATTCATTTCGTCAGATTGACCAAAAAACTCATTTTACACTCATTTTGTTGGTACTTAATCTAAAAACACATCTTAAAAAAAGAAAACGATCGTGCCAAAGTAATGCAAAAAGATCAAAAGGAGAAATCAAGTACTTTTAAGCGTTACTTTCAGCTTTAAATCACATTATTGCTATACCAGGAAGTGATCTGAAAGCCCTCAACCTCATACACTCGTTTGAAAACGCCGACAAGAAATAAACTTTCAGCGTCAGAATCAAGGTCACACCCTACTCGCCATTACCACCACCGCCCATTTTCTTGCCAGCACGCATCACTTCGTCAACAAGCAAAAGCTGGGATGCTAACGTCGTCGCGAGGTGAATAAACTGCCGCTTCACACGATAATTGTCCCAGATCCCTTCTTGGTCAGGCAGCATGGGTTCGCCAGTAAACAAGTCAATACCTACTGGCCGACCCGAGTTCTGATGTTCTTCCTGTACGGCAATCAAAGTGTCTTGAACATCCAGACCCGAATTCTCCGCCAAAACCTTGGGAATCACCAATAAAGCGTCTGCAAACGCTTGTACTCCGAGCTTTGCACGACCCTTTACTGTGCTTTTAAATTGATTCAGCGCTTCGTGCGCGGCCAATTCAAACGCCGCTGCGCCAGGCACCACGCCCTTGTCTTCAATAGCATTGTTCACTGCACGCACGCCGTCACGAATCGCGTCCTTAATCTGCGCAATCGTGTGCTCATTCGGACCTTTAATTAAAATCGTACACGACTTGGGATGCTGCACGTCGTCAATAAACGTATAGCGCTCTTCGCCAAGCGTTTGCTCATAGACTTTTCCAGCATACCCAAGCATCGACTCCTCCATGTCATCGGTCGAATTAATCGGCATGCCCCCACATGCAAGTGTAATGCGCTCCATATTCCGGCGCTTTGCTCGACGCAACGCAAGAATCCCTTCTTTGGCCAACATGTCAAGCGACAAGGGATCAATGCCCTTTTGATTGATAATCACAAACGTCTTGCCATTTGCTTCGGTACACACGTCACGTTTTAACTCGATAATCTGACGTACCTTGTCGTCGGTGAATTTTCGCTCCGCTTCAACCATTTTTTCACGCTGATCCGCACTATTGTAGAAAAAGCCGGAATTCACTTCACTCTTTTCATACTCGAGCGATACATTACACGTCATGATGTAGCACTTTTCCAACGATGATGGCATGTCGGGATGGCGGGACCCATGATCAAGGACCAACCCTTTGACTAGACGGCTGTCACTGCTACTCTGATGTAACATCTGTATCCATAATACAAGTCAACTATCGCATGTAAGAGTGATTACAATACTGCCTTCATGGCGTTCACACGTACGTGCATGATTTCAATCATATGAAGGTCAATTGGACGATTGGGAACGGCAATTGTACGCACAGCATCCGTGATAATATCCGTCAATTGATCGGCAAGTTTTTGATCTAGTTTGGTGCGTAGTGACGTGCGAGCGACACTACAGAGCAATTCGCGGTCTTTTAGAATGTCGACGTTTGTGGTCTTTAAGCTCTCGAGGACGCGTAACGCTTCGTCCTTTGCTAGCTCAAAGCCTTCCGATAGAATGCGTGGGTGCAATCCGTCCGCTAGAAAGCGTTCAGATTGCTTCAAGAGCTCGCCGATGAATAGTACCGTGGACGTCGTGCCGTCGCCGGTGACGTCGTCCTGTGCCGTTGCGGCACGAGCAATCAGTGCCGCTGTCGGATGTTGAATTTGCATCTCGTGGAGCAATACATTGCCATCTTTTGTGAGTTTAATCTGACCAGCGCCGCCAACGAGCATCTTGAGCGTGCCGCGAGGGCCTGGATCCACAGAATTGTTAGAAAAGATCGGTGTAAACATACGAAGGGGTTGAAATAAACGCACCAAGGTTCGACTTGAGCACACCCTGAAGGCCTTTCGAGGCACTTACGTTCACCATAAGTGCCTGAGACTTGCTCACGATCTCAGCGTTAGAGTTCATGCCGCGGTAAGCCATATCCTATGTCACTTGCTTGGTAAGAACGTATGAGGGGTGAAGTGCGGGTGGCTACGACGGGGTACCACTATTTTGGAACATCTGAGGTACCCACATCATCGATATTGAGGTAGATCGATAAAATTCGAAATTACAACATTTTGATCTTTTTGAAATACAAAAATTAATCTATTCACCTTCTTATGCTAAAAAATGTATCACGCCTATATATCCGCTATGCTATTTTACACTTATGTGGAAATGATTTGAGTCAACTCAGCAACTCGACTCACTCATAAACTCATCCACGTCGCGATCATCAATTTCAACCGACTGATCGTTGCAGACAAGCTTTCGCGAGTTTTCCATCTCCTTCATCAACTGATCTGCTTCTTCTTCTAGCAGAGAGTCCAGTACCGCCTCATTTAGCGACGATAGCGGTCCATCCAAACGTTGGCGAACATCACGCGACGGCATTGGCTCTGCGGGGCGCGAGCGACGCACACCTGTAAGACTTAACGTCGTTTCCTGTTGAACAGGTTCTCGCTCCGAGGATGGAACAATTGCCCTTGTTGTGGGTACTACTGCTGTAGTTGTAACCGGTACAATTGTCTGCAAAGACGCCTCGTGTGTTGCTTTCATCTGCGTGGGCAACTCGTATCTGCACGTAGGGCACACATTGTGTTCTACAAGCCACGTGAGCCCACACTCCTTGTGAAAAGTGTGGCCACATGGCAGCGAGATAATTCCATCCTTCTCCATGTAGTCACTCAGGCAAATGACGCATTCCGTGTGCTTTTCAGTCTTTTGCATATCCAACGTCCACGTCTTCACCGACAAGTTGTCGAGAAAAACCTTGCTGGTTGGAGGAGGGCCGTGGTGCTGGGCCTGTGCCCGCTGAAACAACTCATTTAATGCACTTGCAAAGCTGTCGCGTTCGTTGCCATCCGCACTTGCGTTTCCAAAGAGCGGGGCCCCACTTAGTAGAGAGTGAAGGTACCGTGGCGCCGACGGTGTAAACGCTACCTGCGTCCCGTCATTAAATTGTACCCATACAGTGGGTGGCGGTGGAATGAAGAAGACAAAGCCTTGAGGCTGCGCGGTGGCCGTTGGTCCGTCGGGAGAAGAGCCGTTACTTGCGCTCATTATTGCACTTGTTGCCTTTGTAACTTGAAGCTTGTTTGCTATTGTGGAGGTAAAATTAGTTATGAGACTTTCAATTGTAACAATTTTGTGATCACGCCATCATTTGCATTGATTGATTCTTAAGACTAATCGATTCTCTTCTAAGCTTCCAGAATAAAGGTTAGGGTCATAATATCGAATGTTCAAGAATATCAATAAGATTGAGAGCCAGAGTAGGCACAATATTGCGACAAAGGTTCTCGTTATGCAAAAGTCAACATAGCAATACATGTTTCATGTTTGCGAAGCTTGATTGGAATATGAAGGCGCGCTCGATTATGACGTGAATTTACTACCTTCATCAAGCCGCAAGATATTGCGTGATCAAGCACATTTTGCAAAGCGAAAGTTTGTAGTGTAGTAAAAGATGTTTGCGATTAGCCATAGAATTCTTGCAAGTCTAACTTAGCCACTTTACGCGCAGCTGAGTTACACTTGCATGAATTTTAAGAACAACTTTGCTGCTAATAGGTATGAACATCCTAACCTTACATCGACAAGAAAAAACTTTAGTTTACCTTGTCACCTTCACCATAACACAGCTCCAATAAAATATTATTTGGAATGCTATGGCACAATCTATTACGTGAAAGGGCAGTAATACCAATATGTCAAGCTGCTTGAAGGAAAGGGACTGACAGACTATACTTGCGAAGAAAATGCATCCTTGTTTCAAGTATACATTTCGCTAGATTTTCTGACTGGTCTCTGGAGAACTAACTGACACAACACTGTAATATTTTTCTAAATGTGAATGCGCAATCATCACGTTGCGTGTTACTTTTTAATCTTAAATTTTAATCTTAAAAAGAGTCCTGTAGTCATTTTAAACAAACTCCATTAAGGGTATTACGTTCTCCTCAAAGTCCGAATGTCCTTTTGATCGACACCATCCGGCACTGCAAGGGGGCATAATTCGTGGTCCGCACCGACCATATTGCATAGCAGATCGATAAATTCGTTTGCCTGACAGTCGGAAGGCTGCATTTTGTTAATGGGCCAGTCGTGCAGTCGCAATTTGCCTTTGACGCCGCTAGGCTCCACTGTCACGTCAATACGTCGCCATGGAAGAACCTGCTGCAGACTACACAACATCTCGTGTGAAAATTCGACCTCTTGCTTATTGTCACAATCAAATCCGTCGATACTTGGAAGCCTCGGACCACCGCTCGCGTCAAGCCCTCGATCTTGCTCGTCAACTGTAATTGATGTATCGACTTTTGAGTTAAGTTGCTCCAAGAATGACGCATACGCAGAGTGATTGTGACCACATTTGTTGCCTTCCGCAAAGCCCGAATGGCGAATGTGCCACCGCCACTCTAAAAACCGTTCCGTCAAAAAGGTGCTTGTGTATGGGCTATAACTACGTATGGAAGCTGAGGAGTATGGCACAATCACATCGCCATCCGTCATGGCTACTAATGTACCATTGCGGAAGCGTTGAAGTGAGCGCAAATACTCAGAATCAGGTTCACTCATAATCTCAAGCAGGGGGCGAGGCGATGCCGTTACACCTTTGCTGAAAAGTTGCTCTTGTAGCTCGTGTGCTTTAACTCATAACTTAAATGAATACATAAACTTCAATATTGCAATTTGGCCAACGTACTCTCTAATAACAAATCTGTGCCTGTTTTTCCGTAAATTGATGACGCAAGCACCTTGTGCACACCAAGTCGTAAAATATTCTGTATAACGACACTATACTAAGTCATAAACGCCATCAAATCACAAAAATAAAGACTCGTACACCAAACCTTTACAGTAGAAGGTCCTCTCGCTCTTCTCGAGCCCAAGTGCGGCGTGCACATTGTGACAAAATCGATATACTCTACGTCTAAACAGGTTAAAGATTCCATAATCTGAACAAGCGCGTATCGCGCATATAGCCCGCCCAATGAATGACTAATTACGGAGAGCTTGTAGCGGCTCACGCCGGGGCTAAGGTCGTACTTGAATACAGCCTCCACCACTTCCTTCGCGAGCCGCTGGCCTCCAAATTCGACACCCAACGACGTGTCCGACTCGTTGATTTTGGATTTAATGATTAGCATTTGACGATTACCAAACTTGTTGATTAAAACGGATTCAAATGCGTCGAAATCGGCGGCTGCGCCATTGTTGCCGTGCACAAGGACGAGGATGTGCTGCGGCAGATACTCAGTCTGCGCCGTGCGTAGCGACTCCGGGGTAGAATCATTACGCGGTGTCTGCATCGTAGAGGAGCCTTAAAAAGTCGTGTTGATTTAAATTTGATTGGCTTAATGGCCTGGCATGCACAGGTGGGAGTGCGCCGGAACTGCAGAATCTGCAAAGAATCGTGGATGAGTGCTAGAAAAAAAACTGCTAGAAGGCAAAAACACGTTTTTTATTATTTATTGTAATTTTAAAAATTTGTCAAAGGGAATGGTAACAAATTTGGGCAATACAACTTCGTGATTAATGGCAAAAGTATAAATAGCAACTGAGTAATTCACAGCTTTCTCCTCACTCCATGACTGTCTTCCTTATCACGCGAGCAACTATGTGCCAGTTTCACTTTCCATGCCAGCTCACGATAACTCCAGATCAGCGTAAAGAGTTTAAGCAATTCAAGTTTCGTGCTTTCCTCAGCCATTCTACCCCGAATTGGACTGCTTGCGCTTATAGTCCGAAATCGCAGCTTTAATGGCGTCCTCTGCAAGCATGCTGCAATGCAGCTTCACAGGTGGAAGTTTCAAGTGAGACGCAATGTCCGTGTTCTTAATGTTAAGGCATTCTTCCACGCTCTTGCCTTTTAACCATTCGGTAGCCACCGAGGACGATGCAATCGCCGAGCCACAGCCAAACGTTTTAAACTTGGAGTCCACAATTGTTCCATTTTCATCGACTTGAATCTGCAACTTCATCACGTCACCACATGCAGGCGCGCCAACGAGGCCCGTGCCCACGTCCTTCGCGGTCTTGTCCATGGCTCCCACATTGCGTGGATTCTCGTAGTGGTCAATCACGTTCTCATGATACGTGCGAGTTTGAACGACGCTAGAAGCAGTGGCCTGAGCGGCGACGCGAGGCGTTGACACCATGCGGAGCGAACGATTTAGAGCCGTGCGTGCAATCATTTCGATACTGGTGCTTACGGGAAGGTACTTTGGAGAAATGAGCTTCCTTCCACCCAACGCCAACTTTTTCTCATGTGCACTACATTCATTATGGGACAAGGATACAAATTGTTGACCAATCAAAGCGTTCGTGGGAGCAGTCTCCATTTCCTCATAATGAAAATTTCTGAATCTATCATTCAAATAAATGTCGCTGTAAAAGGTTTGAAGAGTTAGAATCTAATAGTGGACGCAGTTGGTATGTAAATAATGAAATATTCTGATAAACTTAATCAAGGCATTATTGCAAGAGGAACCATGGTGAGCGATAAAAACCGAGAATGAAATAATTAAATTTTGTTATCATTTTGATGAAATGTGCCCTATATAAACTAACTCGAGGAAGCTGTTGCGTCGCGCCTTATAGGTAAAAAAAGCGATTATCTTGTTCGCTATGCACCTTTTGCGAAACACCACCTCGAATCGCGCTTGATCTGACTATAGCATCCGACCGAACTTATCGTAAATTCAATTTAAACGGAAGATTTGAAACGGGTGTATCGTTACATTAAACAAACATTTAAAGGTTGTTAATTGATATATTACCTAAAAGGTAGAGAATATTTGGAGAATATTACTTTACATGTAAATATTCTAAAAGCTTATCCATTGGTAGATATAGACCATTATATCTACTTTCTCCGCGGTCGTCACCACTGGACGCGCGCAAAGAGAGAGACATATAAGACTTTATTACATGTTTTGTATTAGTTTGTAATCAAGTTAATATTAATAGATAGAAGCAGAAAAACTTAATTATATTTACATAATTTTAAATTAACCCTCTTTGAAGTACGTGTTTTAAAGAGTCTTCTTCTGCACGTGAAGTGACGTGGACACCACTCGCACTGAAGCAGTGCGAAGTGGACTTGTACTGAAGCAGTACAAGTCAGTAGTGCCCCGTTACAAGAGTATACCCCCACATCGTGTTTTTAAGTGTGACTACACTATAAGTTAATGATAATACCAATCTAAATGGTATGAGGCTTAGCTATGAATCAAATTAGAGACGTAATTGTGTTAGTTATCTGCGAACATCGGTCCAAAACGGACCGATGTTTGCAGATAACTAGCACAATTACGTAAACTGACCTTGTCTATGAATGAATAAGCAGCAAGAGCTTCGTTTATCTTCAATAAAGTGCATTATTCCTATGAATCATGAGGTCGCATAAGGCATGAAGAAGCAGCTGGAAATGTGCTTGGCATAATTTTGATGGTGTACCTTCTCATGACCCAGCTTGGCGGTGTCGATGTAATCACAAACAGTGCGTGAGCTAGAGGAAGAAAGATAATCCAGACACGTTGTAGGGAGTAATGCGCCAGCTTACGAAGTAATTTGCCTTATCAGAGCGTAACCGCGTATATGCATGGCGGTAGCCAAAGCACAATACCGGTAAGAAAATCAGCAAGACAATCTGTAGGCTTAAAGTAGCACATGGATGTGAACTAAGGACCTAAGCAAACATGTTATATCTGATTTTATAAGCTTTGACACTACATCTGGTAGCTCTTGTTGGTCCAGCAACCAACTCTGACCCTAACTCTGCCCTCCAGACTTGATCGTCACACATAGCTATCGACGACGCCGATCGATCAATTGTTTAAGCCGGAGCGTTAAAGCCATGAACATGTCTTCAAACGTGGGGCGCATGTAAAACATACTTGCAATGATAGCGCAGCAACAAGAGATGATGCGAAAGATGGTCGATGCGACGACACTTGAGGACCTTCGCCTTGACGCAGCGAAGGCGTTTCGTTGCAGCGAATAAATGCAAGAGTCCTTTGGTTTGTTCAAAGAGAATGTGCAACAGTAATTGAATTGAGGCGCATCGAGGGGAAGAGCGCAACGATGGCAAACACGATTATTCCGACAATTGGAAGCATGTTCACAGGCACAGTAGCAGGGTGGTTTGTTTAGTCACGCAACAAAATCGACACTGACGATGAACTGTTCTTTCACATTAGGCAAGAATTTGTACCCGCCGACCTCAGATACGAACTTGGAAATATCGCACAAGAACATTGTAAAGATCTTGGTGACTTTGTGAATCGCTTTAAACATCGGATGATCCAAATGTAGATCATGAATGACGTCGACACCGTCTTCTACTTCACGCCAGGTATGAATCATCGACACGTGCCAAATACTCGCCAGCGTTTTGATTATCACCAATCCGAGCCAATGGAGATTTACGATGTGCGAGAAGCGTCACGAAGAGCATTTATTAACGCACGTTGTGCATTAATTGTAAGAGGCCAGGACGTCGACACGCAGTGTGACCGACGAAGCCATGGATTGAGTTGCTGGTGTGCACTGTTGCCAAAACTGTCACTTGTTTAGCCGGTGAGGGAAGAGACTCATCAACCCGTTATAATTGGCCTTAGTAGCCAGTCCAGAACAGATCACCCCACAGATCCAGCAAAATCTCAATTGGTACGCCATCAATAGTAGCGAATTTGCGCAACAAAAAGGCTGCTTATTGACCAAACTGACATTAACCGCGTTCATCGAAAATGATCAACCACGAAGGCTTCGTCAAGAGCTTTGCTTCCACCAAAAATACTTTCAATCATGCTAAACCACGCACCGTGTTTTAAAACATGACCTTTACGGAGAATCAGCTAATTGCAAATCAAGATGAGATTTTTGGCATTCTATGGTTGTGCGAATACGCCCTGCAAATTGACTGGGCATCATGCCATTTCTGTCCATCAGCAGCGCCATATCGGTAATCAGAAGGTACCAGCGCTGGAAGAGCAGGTCCTTAACGGCACCGCTTCCAGGCCAGCGGTAGAAGGCGCAGATTGTATGTGCCTAAGAATGAACACAGAGCTCGTCGAGTTCAAGGATGCTTCTGTTGTAGTGGACGACAAGGTCATGAGTTGGCACTTCAGTCTTATTAACGAGCACACCGACATATTACGGCTAACAAAGAAACACTATGCTACTGGACAAGCGTCAATTCGAGGCGAGTGGCTTCGATCAGGAATAGCTTGCAGCCAATTTGCGGAGTCATCAACTACTACAAGTTCACGATCAAGTCCATCACATCGATTTTAGTATCTCAATCATCCACCTCTCACCTACAACAAAGATGGCGTCAATGAGCACCTACACCAAAGACCGCGAATTTATGAAAACTTTGGATACGGATCACGACAAGTATGAGCTACAGGAGAGATTACTGAATCTTAAGCTGATCGTGGGAAGAGGCTGTGCGTTCTAGCAGACGATATTCTTATACCGCAATTATTTATAATCAGGATTGAATTTACTGCTGCATATCCTAGGCCGCGTCGCGCACAACTCAAGGTAGCGCAATATAGCTGCTGACGATATCTAGAGAAAGACGTTTGATAGTACATAAAAAAGGTCGGAACATTTCGGGATAGAAGAACAGCAAGCTCAAGAAAGTGGCAAGCTCACGGCAATTCCAGTTCCTGACGAGTGCTGGGAAGTAGTCTCGATGGACTTCGTAACAAGCCTACCGGTGTCAGAGGATTCGCTATTATGACAGTGGTCGATAAACTATCGAAGCTTCTGATATGCTGCTACAAAAAACACCAATGCGCCGAAGTCGCAAGCCTTTCTGATGTCGTTGCGCTTCATTACGGATATCCGAAGGTAATCATTAGTGATCGTGATCCAAAGTTTACGTCAAGCTTTTGAAAGTCGCTAATGGCCGTTTTTGACACCAAGCTTTTAATGACTACAGCACATCCTGCCCAGGCTGACAGGCAGACGGAGTGACAGAATTTAATCATAGAGGATGCGCTATGTATCCTGGTGTCGAACTATGGCGACGACTGGTCAATACTACAAATTTTACTCTTGCAACTCTTGTGAGCAAGTCAACAGAGCCTTCATCGTTTGAGTTCGACAAAGGACAACAGGGCAACAATGCTATTTCTGAAATTTTCAGTGTCGCAGAGAATTTACTTCCTGTTGCCGAGCACGCAAAAAAAATGTAATTAAGAGTAAGGAAGTAATTACATTCGCGCAAGCCACCTTGGCCAAGGCTAAGAAAACAAAATATATACTACAGCAGGAAGCGTAGCAATGTGACTTTTAAGGCTGGATAATTGGTCATGCTTGATACCAAACACCTCGAACTTCGTCACGACAATGCGATACACGAAACGACAAAGAAGACATAGTTGGCGAAGCAGATCGTAGTATTCGAGAATGAAGCGTTTTTCAACGAAAGGGGGTCAAATTTGCGCTGCTACGAGACCTCATCAAGTTGTACTCAAGCTTCAACATCGACTTTTAAGTAATTTGGCTTAAATTGAACGAGTATCAGCAGTCGCCCGGCCACAGTGGCTCGTTAAGTGGCATGGACTTGCAGAACACGAGTGTCCCTCCAAAAGAAACAAAATATTCCGCGATGCGCATTAGCGGGACCTAGTACAAGACTTCAAGGATTCGCCTAAGCGATTTCCTCTCAGGGAGGATATAGGGAGCGATTCGCCAGCGCCCGACAAAATTTGCCTTTTTAAGAGCGTAATTGCGTATACGCATGGCAGCCGAAGGCCGATACATGTTACGCATACGATGTCGGAATCAAAAGAATTCAGTAATGATTCCAATATATAATTCAATTAAGCATTCAGTAAGGAAATCAGTAGGCTTAAAGTAGCATATGGATGTGAACTATAAACCTAACCAAAGAAATACTTTTGCTTTTACCAGCTCGGCCACTAGATATTTATAGTGTCATTTCACTTAGCTGAAGTGCCAAAGGTTTTGCAAAAGCTAAAGGCAAATAAGCTCATACCATACAAATGCAATTACTTGTCGACTAACAGATGGCAAGTCTTAGGTGATTTGTTGCGAATTTGAGGGCCAATTCGGTATTTTAATAGCGTTAAGGAGATTAAAAATACTTCTTAATTATGAGATAAGATATCGAACTACTTTCTATAGAGTCGACAAACGAAACGATTTTTTTTGAATCATGTGCTCAAATGAGGCAATGTTACAAAAGCTACATTTCCTTTGTGGCCGGCAGCCTAATTGTCGACAACATGATATTTGTTTTACGAGTAGACAATCTCGATAGCGAACTCAAACCTAGCGATGGTGCAAGAGCCACACAATTATGATCTTGGCCGAAAGACTAATTATTAAAGACATGATATTATTAATTAAAGACTAACCTCATTAGTTTTCTGTAGATGAAAGGCACCAAATATAGGTGCAAACGCCAAGCTCTTTCTCTCGCTGCTTTAGGACAGGGACGTTAGTGACGCATGGCCTTCTCAACAAGGGTGATTATGATTAAGTCAGAAGCGGCTCCGACATGGATTATTATGGCATTCCCCGGCGTGAAGGAAAACTAACTTTGTTTTGTCTGAAAGGCAAAATGCACCGATTGCTCAAAAGCAGCGTTCCTTATAAAACAGTATCTAGATTCTTTTTTACCATGCTTAAAGGCAAATCGATCTCATAATTTTCGCTGGTGCACTTTCACTGGTGCACTGAAACCTATTTTGAGAACTAGAAACTAAATGTTTGCCTTCATGCAAGAGCTGCTGTAACGAAGCACCTTTTGCTAGTACAGATAACAGTACAAGTCAACCTACGTTGATTACAGTGACTCGACTACTTCACGTACACGAAGAATAAGAATGCGGAACAAGCGTTTACCGTAAGTGAAAAAGATACTATAGGGTGGCTGCTTGACAGTGGTGCAAGTAGTCACATATGTCCATTCGAGGATGAGTTTGCGGATATACGATCACTCAACACGTTGGTTGAAATTTTAGTTGCGGATGGGGAGACCGTAATGGCTACTGGAGTTCGGACGATTTGAGCATTATAATAGAAGAGAAGTCCATCCGCATCGAAAACGTTCTCTACGTTCCTTAATTGGATCGTAGTCTTCTGTCGATTCCTGCAATGTCTGCTAAAAGGTCATACATAACTTTTCAAAATACTACATGCTAGGTCAGGACCGAACATAAAGAGATGGCTCAAGTGACCCAGGAAGGAAATTATTTGTTCTCGAATGTTTACAAGTTGAGTCTGCACACATGAATTAAGTGGCTCGCGGTGGAGGCAAACCCGTGAGTCCAAGTTTATGGCACGCTCGATTAGGACTTATGTCAATGAAGGCGGTGAAACCCTCGAGAATTGTGTCAGAGGTTTCAACTCGGAAGATTAGTCTGCCGTTGTGGAAGACGAATATGACACGTGAAGGTTGTGTTATTGGCAGGTCGTAAGTTAAGCCATTTCCTAAGACAAGTTACGGTAAAATGAATATGATGTCACTACTTCAAGTAATTCGTAGTGACATTATGGGTCCCATGGAAACCAAGTCACAGGGTGGAGCGAGATTCGTGGTTAAATTTATTGATGACGATTTTTCACGATATGTCGTCGCGTATTATAATGCGCACAAGTTGGACATGGTCGATAAGTTTGTCGAGTACAAGTCGATGATGTAGAACAATGGGATGCTAAGATTAAACGTATTCGCATCGACAACGGTGATTAATGTATTAACAATCGCTACAATCAAGTGTGTCGACAGGCTGGGGTTATACACCAAACAACAGTTCCGTATTCGCCACAGCTGATGGAATGGCTAAGCGGATGAAACGGACGCTGTTGGAGCAAGCACAGTCAATGATTAATTATATGCAAGTTAAGATGAAGTGGTAGACTGAAGCCATAAATACTGCGGTGTTTATTGTGAATCGTCTACCCTGCGCTTCTAACTCAACCAAGACTCCGATTGAGGTTTGCTTTGGAGCGAAGCCAGACCTATCGCACTTGCGAGTTTTCGGCTCGCAAGGGTAAGCGCACATTGATAAAGCTATACGACGAATGCTGGATAAAAAAGCATTCTGCTGCTTCTTTTTGGGCTACACACGTGGTGTGAAGGGCTACCGTTTTTGGATTTATGACTTTATACGACTGGAAACCACGACGTCAGTAGATCTACCAAAGTCTAAGTTTGTGGAGGTTGTTGGTGGTGGAAACATCACTCATAATGTGCATCATCATGGCGATAAAGATGACGTCTCGGTTCAATTGCCGTGCGTTTCAACTAGGGGTGAAAGTGAACTGATGGTGGTGGATCATATTGGCACCAATCCGCCTATTTTACCCCCTAGCGAATTTGACTCAATGAGTCCAAGTCATAATATCATTGCCTGTTCTGGCCCTACATTTGAAATCTTCGACGTTTACATGGAGCCGGGTGATAAAAATTTGAAATGAACCAAGTTATTGTGTCCAGAGGGGGCTTGGGTACTATCGACGACTGCTCGGATTTGGTACCATCTCGATATGGTGGACACAATGCACGGTGGGGTTGTAACCCGATAAGAATTCCCAAGCATTAATTCCCGTGAATAATCTGATACAATTGTATCTCTACAGAGTGATAATGGCGTGGAACGTGCGTCAAAACTTTACGGCATCGCATATGAGCAAGCGAATACGGCACTGGAAGCTTCATCGACGTACCAAGATGCGATAAGTTCTCCTTAATCCAAGATGTGGAGTGACGCTACATGCATTAAAATAAAATAGAATATGGAATACGAAAATGGAAAAATTGATCGATTTAAGGCTCTGCTTATTGCATTGGGATATGAACAAACCCATGGTGTGGATTGTTATGACACGTATATTACGGTCGCAAACATGCATTCGATTTGTGTCTGCCTGAACACAGTGTGTTGTGATTTTAGTATACTATTCGCCAGTATGATGTTGACACGGCCTTCTTAAATGGCATAATGGAAGAAGATGTACACATCTCTGCGCCTCAAGGTGTTGAAATGGACGCGACTTAAGTTTTGAAGCTCAATCGAAGCTTTTACGGACTAAGTCAATCTGCTGCAACATGGTTCAAGACCATTTCGAGTTGTTTTTTTTCCCGCAAAATGGGCTTCGTTCGAGTGCTTCGGACACGTGCGTATTCGTCCGCCACGATGGAAACCATGTGTGGGCTTACGTGACTTTGTGTGTCGAAAATATGCTAAGCGGAGGTTATTCTGCTGGCATAACAGACAAAGTTGCGAATGAAGTTGAAGGTCTTCTAAGGCAAAGACGCTAGGCAATGTTAAACTTTTTCTAGGCATTAAAGTGACGTACGAGCAGCATGCGAAGAAGCTCACGATTAGCCAAAGTGGGTGCAGCGACAGAATGGTCGAAAAATCAATTTAGTCGACGCGAAAGTGGTGAGAAACCAAGTGTGGAAGGTCAAGTCATCCTCAAAAGTGCCAGGAAAAGAAGCTAAAAAATAAAGAATTGTCCATATAGATCTCTGGTGGGATCTCTCCTGTATGGCAACAGGAACAACACCTGATATTGCGTTGCAGCGGGTCGATGGAGTCGACATTTGGAATAATCAAGTGTGAAGAGCACTGGAATGCAGCTACTCGTTTGCTACGCTATTTGCAGTCGACTGTAACAAATGGATTTGCTATCGTAGCAATTTTGGTGAGCTAATTTGAGTGCATTTAGTGATGGAGATTGGAGAAGTGACAAGGATAATCGACGTTCGACATCTGATGGTCAATGACTCTCCAGTCATTTTCAAGTTGAAGCACTAGTGTCTCCTTAAGTATTGCGGAAGCTGAATACGTGGCGCTTTCGTTGTGCATCCAAGAGGTTTTGGGGACAAATAGTTAATTGATGGTAATTAAGGTCAAGATCGACGATCCTGTCATAGTCTAGAAGACAATCAGAGTGCGATTGCTACTGCCTAGAACGATGGAAATAAAAGTCGAACAAAGTACATTGATATTCGTTATCGTTTTGTTTGCGACAATGTCAAAGTAATTCATGTGGAGTATATTGATACTTGACTCGAACTCGCCAATTTCCTTACCAAAACAATTTCATCTAAGAAGTTTCAGTTTCTCGTGGCGAAGACAAATGTTGAAGACTTCTAGTCGAGGAGGAGTGCTGACAATGGAAGCGTAGTGGAAGCTCAAATATCGTCGTCACTCTCATAATCATCATTATTAAAAAAATTACAGATTCTAGGTTTCAAGCAGTAGCTTAGATGCTAACGGCTCATGGGTGACCTTTTTAATGCTTTTTCTGCGCTAGCTAGCCAAATGCAAGGTACGTATTCTAATTATTTAATATACTTTTAATTTACTTCCTACCCGACTTGTTGACTACTGCGAATATACCTTAATAAGAAGGGCAAGGCTTATCGGTAGGATAAAGACGATTGGACAAAAAAAATCTGCAGCCGGAGAGCGCAGCCAGACCGCAACTGATAGAGTCGGTGTACTTGTACGCGATACTTGTGAAGATTCCAGGGATGTGCCAAGTTCGGCGTTACGTGATGCGTTGATAGTCACGGTGGAACAACTCTTTGCGAAGTCTAAGATCTTACTTCAGCTAAACGGGGCTAAATATCCCAGAATTAAGCAAGCAGAACGAGGTTTGATTACAATATTCTTTGGAGAAGCATCTGTTAATATGGAGTGTTTCCATTTCAAGTCGAAACATTATGTGATTATCATCATCCTGGACACCCTAATGCCTCGTAGAAGATCGCGTTCATCTTACGATGTGTGACGAGCAAGCTGCGCTGGACAAATTACAATATTTGTTATGGGCGTCGACAATTTATGAGCATTATCAGCGCATCATAATTAAATCAGATACTGCATCAGTGGTTCATTACGAGCGACTCATGTTTAATTTAGAGGCGTAGATTTCACAGGAGTGCAGCCGTCTAAAAGCGATTTGTGAAGAAGTGCGAGTATCTAAGGTCAACCAAGTAACACGGAGAAGGGACCATGGATAAATGCCTGATCATCTAAATACTGGCCTAAGAGTTGTCGTTAGCAGACAGTAGCGTTTTTTAAAAAGTCGTTGACCTTGCACAAATTGCTGCGACTGCAAAGTACGATCCAGGACCATGTGGAAGGAGAATTGAGCATCCAACTCAGCGGCAAGTGCAACGCTGGGCAGCTGCAAACATACGCAGGCGCTTAGAGAAGACATTTTACTGGCAACTGGTGCGCCAAGGTTAATTGGTAGGACTTATACGGCCTACCGCAAAACATGAAGACGATCTAGTTAGTAGCCAAGTCAATTTACGTCTTTTTCCGACCGGGCAACAGCGAAGAAATTTCAATTTATGTCAGTGCCTTTTAAGAAGGCAACCAACTGATTGGAAAATAAGCCATCGGAAGGGTTGGCATGAGAAAGGCAGTTTATGCTAATAGCTCCAGTATCCTCCGCATATTGGCTATGAGAAACTCGCATGCCCGACATCTCTCGACTTCTTAAAATTAATAACATTTTGGCACACATTAGCGGGCACAGTTCCGTAATACATGACCATGAGAATTAGATGGGCGCACACCGAATTCAAGAGCATCCAATGTCTAGAAGCTGCCGTTTGAGGTGGCCGTCTCTCCTCATTTTTTGAGAAGAATTGTTCATTTCGACTGGATGGGAACTTATATATTCTTAAGCATCGAGCGGTCGGTCGGCAGCTACAGCGCTTTAATGTGGAGACAGAAGTCATACAAGAGCGCAATGCATCTACACGACCGAGCAATTACATGGATGAGGATGTTCAATTGCAACAATACAGGATATTATTACTCTGGACGATGGAAAAATTCCAAATTGGACCTATAAAAGTGGATGATAAAATAGTACAATCCTACTAGACTTTTTGGCATATTATGCACAAAAGGTACACCGTTACTCTATAAAATTCTAATCGATTATTAACAAGGGACATGTAATCCATCCACCACCCAAACGTTAACCATCCACCCCCCAAATTAATTTTTGATTGGCTGTAATCCACCCTTCTGATTAACTATAGTTAGAGGTGAGGAACAGAAAATTTGCTTTTGATCGGTCAAAGAGAATGAACGCAACTGTAAAAAATTCAACACCCAGATGACGCTTACCTTCAAATTGGAACCTTCCCTGTAACAACAACTTTATCAAAATGAACACCCATGCTCCACCACACACAATTGCACATGCTTCTCTTACTGAGAGTCAAGCTGCTGTAAAGACCCATACAACATCATAGGGATATGTAATTGCCTTTAAATGTGTGCAAAATGGTCTAATTTACATATCTGCTACTCTAGATTCTCTACTGGTTCTACATCTGAATTAAAAACTGTGCGGCATGTACGTGCATTGTGCCCTGACTGGGAACACAGTCCACAGCGTCGACGAGGTGCAGGATTAACAGCTGCATTTGCGAGCTCAAACTCGGATGGCAAGTGGCGTTTTGACCCTGATGGCCGGCCACGCGTCTCTGCTCGCACATAATCGCTGACAACAACATCATTGGAGACCGCAAGCACACGCTTAAGAAGCATGCGCTTGCGATAACCCTCAGAATCATCTGTCATCTGCGAGTCTCTTCAACGCTGTCCTTATTGATGGCTAACCACATCCGCAACAATTGGCGGCTGTGGCTGGACCAACCACCAATGCTGATCGGAGTCATTGAAGGTTGCCGGTACAATTGGCCGGCTGCGGCTGCGGCAGCGCATGTCATGTTGGCATGGATACCCCATTTATTAATTTAAAAAGACCAAGACATTTGTTGCTGATCTCTTCGTTTTGCTCCTGCAAATGTAGTAGCTGGTATGCGGGGCGCATGCACAGAGATCTTTCCCATCACCCGCAAAAAAGCGGTCCCAATACCAGGTTGGCCATTGCCCGCTCTGCTGAATTTTGCTGTACAATAGCAGCCAAACTGCGCCATCCACTACCAGTAGGTGACCTAAAAATGCACTTATCTGTCAGCAAAAGCATGAACCTCATGTGACTTAACTGAAATATACAGATACCTTTCGATGTCCCGATCCATTTCTTGAGAGCTGCATGTGCGCTCTCCGCACGTGACGTCGAGATGTGCCCATAATGCTTCTTTCCGCATAAGGATGCTGACACAAACCTCTCCTTGTACATCAGCCATAAAGCCTTGCAGTAGCGCACGACGTACACTGGGATCTCTCTCTCATGCATTGCCTGGATGTTCCGGATTTGGTGACAACTGTTACAATAAATCACGGTTAAGAAGCCTTCTGGAAAAGGAAGACACATTTTCCCCTGGAGTCGTTCTTGGTAACTTTCAACAGTGGTGATCAGAGCATTCCATTCCTTCATAAATGCCTCCCATGCTTCTGCTGTCAAACCTGCTTTGTGCTTGGCGAGGATGTTTTTGTTGATTTGCCACCTGCACAGCAGCATGTTGGCAGTGGGAAATGTTTCATCAAGCGCACCCATGAGCGCAAGCTCGCAATCGGTCACATTGTTGGTGTGGAGGTTGTATTTTTGAAGCACACCTCAGAGGTGGTGCATGGCCCAACGGTAATCCGCAGCTGTCTCTCTTTGCTTGAAGCAGTATGCAAAGGTAAAGCTCTGGTGGGACGATGTAGCACCAACAACATGGAACAGAGGCATTCCAAACTTGTTTGTCTTGCATGTTGCATCCAGCAGCCACACTTTACCGGCACAAAACGTTTGGCAGATCTCAGGGGTGCAGAATGAAATAACCAGAAGGTGGGTGAGCTTCTGCTCCCTGTCAGCCTGAGAAGTGGCGGACATCATCACCAAGGCTGTCCAGCAGCTGTAGTGAGCGAGCGGCCGTCGATCATCCTGGCCAGTTCCCTATTTCTAATGTTGCGAACGTCTTGGCCTGTCAGCATAACACCTTCATTCTGTCGAATAAATGTGGTGATACGGCTGTTTGGAACAAGTGCACGTAACCACTCCAATACACATTGATTTTGTTTTGGTGTGAGCATGCCAGTGTGTCCCTGCGGATGCGCAAACGCCTCATGGTTGTGTTTAAGGTTGGTAAATTCAACACGCCATTGGTTCTCTTGATTGCGTACGTTGGCTCTGATAGACACTGTGCACAACAGGAGCGTTTGATGTGAGCACTAATAGAATACCACCTTGACATCGCCTTCCTTCGTGTTGCCAACCCTCTTGGTACGCTTGACAACAATGACATATCCCTGTGATGTTGCATGGGCCTCTACAACAGCTTGACCCTCAGCGAGAGAAGCATTAGCAATTGTGTGGGGGGAGCCGGGGTGTTCATTTTGATATAGTTGTTGTTACAGGGAAGGTTGCAATTTGAAGGTAAGTGTCACCTGGGTGTTAAAATTTGTTACAGTTGCGATCATTCTCTTTGACCAATCAGAAGCACAATATTCTGTACCTCACCTCTAACTGTAGCCAATCAGAAGGGTGGATTACAGCCCGTCAAAATAAATTTGGGGGTGGTGGATGGTTAACGTTTGAGTGGTGGATGGGTAATCCTTATTAAGAATTAGCTTAAGAATTACTTCAAACTCAAAAAGATTTTACTCCAAGCGGTTTAAACATATATCAGAATCTTTTATAGACTTTAGAGAATTTGTGAATACAAAATTTGAAGTTACAAAGCCGTTTGCCAACATGAACGAAATGATGGCAGCAGCGTCCTCTACGCATCAGATCTATAAGAAAACAGCTGAGCTTATATAACAAGCAATTTGGCCTCCTCCGACATCTGAGATAGAACTGAAGCAGAAGCGGCAAGAATTCGCTGAGGGACATCAGCTGCCGAGTATCATACCATCCCCTTCCTCGGCAATTCCGAGTCGGAACGAAAGGAAGCACCACCGAAGCCAATAATAAAACCTATATGGATAAGAATACAACTGAAAGGGGAAGGTCGACGTACTGCACGCAAGAAATCGGAAGTACCGAGTATGCTAAGGGTGTGACACGATATAAACTACTCAGATAAGGATACCAAGGTAGGTGATGATGCTAGAACAGATTTTACAGGTTCTAGATAATATTTAGACGGACGAGAATATCATGATTTCATTGACGAATAAAATTAAGGAATTACAGATACCGACCACCGAGGAGCTAGATTAACTGCGCACTCTACAAAAGCTTTTTCCGCCAATATCAGCCACTCCCACTATTACTGGGTTTGATAGAAAGAGAAGAGCAAATCTCCTTAAAGTCACCGCAGCATCTCGACTGGGTGGTCGTTCTGTAGAGTCACGGTATCTCAACTGATGGGATCTGAAAGTCAATTTGTCGACGACTTGGTACGACAGCTTCGCATCAAGGAAGTCGCGACAATTGCGACAGGCAATTGTATGGCAATTGTAACGGGGCACTACGACTTGTACTGCTTCAGTACAAGTCCACTTCGCACTGCCTCAGTGCGAGTGGTCCCTCACGTCACTTCACGTACACTAGTTAGTGTAGAGGAAGTCTTTCTTTTAATAAAATTGCTTTAAAGAGGGTTTAATGAAAACTGTATAAATATAATTAAGTTCTTCTTGCCTATCTACTTAATACTAACTTAAATATAAACTAATAAGAAACATGTACTAAAAGTCTTATCTGTCTTTCTCTTTGCGCGCGTCCAGCGCTGACTGGACCGCGGAAAAAGTAGATATAATGGTCGATATCTACCAATGGATAAGCCTTTAGAATATTACCATGTAAAGTAATATTCTCCAAATATTCTCTACCGTTTAGATAATATATTAATTAACAACCTTGAAGTGTTATTTTCATGTAACCCGCTACAGCACTGGCGATCATTCACGTAAATTTAAGCATTTATAGGGAATATCACATTAGGTGCGGAAATTGCACCATTTTTTGTCGCAAAACGCGAATCAAAGTTGAAGCTTTCTCTTAAAGCTAGTAAATTGTATTGCATATTTAAGAAAGGTTTTCTGTAGATATGATATTCTGAGCACAATCAAACTCTATATTAGTCAAACGAAAACTTGCAAGATGCGTAAATCAGAACCACGCAATCTTGACTCAATGGCACCGCATACAGAAATTTGCGTCGAGCGATGAAATAATGTCAAGTCGCCAGATCAGGCTTTGATTTTAATTTGTTAAATGTCGAGGGCTTGTAATGAGTTCACTTTTATCACTTGACGATTCGCAACATCCAACACTACCATCGTTTTCTCTCTATACTTTAAATAACACCAACAAGTGAATTGACAGTCATATTGTGAATTCGTGTCGTTCGTCTTTATTGGCTCCCTTAAATTATTGCAATAGTTTTTCGACTCATTAAGCCAAAGCCATTGTCGTGAATGAGTAGCGCGTCGGCCTTAGGATTGACATTAATTGTCTCTGGCGTGAGTGCATTGGTTCTTATTTGTGTCGTAATCTTATGTGCCCGGTACTGCCGGAATTCGGATGAAAGCGTCACGATTGAATTTGTCGATGTGCGCAATCTACAGCTCCGCGAAGACCTCGTGGATACGGTTCTCGACCCTGGCCGCATTGAGTGGCAATGTCTAGTCTGTGCTCACATGAATCATCCAAACCACGAGTTGTGTCTCTTATGTGGCACGTCGATTGAGTTTTCGACCATGGAAGAGACAATTGAGGACCCACAGACCCGTAAACGAACGCGACGTGTAGCCCGAACGACGTTCTTAGGTTCAGACCACACCATGCTATTAAGTTCAACACTATTGGAGAGTATGGCGTCGACTTCTGACACGACAAACGCCCTACAAGATTCTTTAGCGCCAGCGACATTGCAGAAGGCTCAGACGTTACCCATTTTACGACATTACTCTTCTGAAAACGATGCCTCAATTCAACAAGAGCTTGAAACCACAACTACCATGCGACAACGAGCACTACGATACCGACGATTGAATGAAATGCAATTGACGCAAAAACAACGGGGTGCGAGTCGACGACGAATGTGGCAACGTGTGCCATTGCCAAGTGGTGGTTTTGTATGGGTTCGAACCATGGAAGCGTCTACGAGATCTGGCTCTGTCTTGGCACGCGCAGATTCATTGATTCAAAAGATCCGTTCGCGTTCTTTTAAGTTGAAAAGTCCTCAAGCTAGGAAAGAATGGCATGATGAATTAAGTGATCAATTGCATCGTAAAAATGCCGGTTCGATGGGTTTCTTCACGGAATTGAATGCCACTGGCACAGCAGTGGCGTGGCGAAAAACCGATTCCGTGTCGTTGGATATCAATTTGGAAACCGGCGCAATGGGATTGGATTTTGAAGGAATTCTTGCCATGTCATGGCGAGAAAAGAAACGATGGTTCTTAAAACAAGTCACTCGAATCGCCGTGCCGTATACAGATAGTATGTTGAAACTCGATGTCCGTCGTAGTGATATTCTTTGTGATTCGTTGCCGCAATTGGTAGGTCCGAATGTAACGCAGATGATGATGCGAGAGCATTTAAACATTTCATTTATTGGTGAACCTGCGCTCGATGCTGGGGGTGTCTTGCGCGAATGGTTTCAACTCGTGTGTCAAGAACTTTTTAGTGCTGAACGTGGATTGTTTCTAACGACACACGCCGAGGATTCGAGTTATTGGATCAACTCCGAGTCTGCCAAGACCGTACCGGATCATTTGCTGTATTATAAATTTGCGGGACGATTGGTGGGTAAAGCTATCCTTGACGGTCTTGTGCTGGATGTAAGTATGTCGTTGCCACTATTAAAACATCTATTAGGTATCCCCATTACGTTCTCGGACTTGGAATTTCTCGATGAAGAATTGTTTAAACACTTGTGTTGGGTGCGGGATAATGACCACGTAGACGCGTTGTGTGTGACATTTAGCATCCAGACTCCATCGGGGGAAATGGTCGAGCTCAAACCTGGTGGAAACGACTTGGATGTGACGGATGTAAACAAAATGGAGTATCTATCGCTTGTTCTTCGTTATAGAATGCTGGATAGTGTCGCGGATCCATTGACTGCATTGTTAAAAGGACTTTACGAAGTCATTCCAAAGTCCTTACTGACAATTTTTGACTATCAAGAGCTCGATTTTTTCTTAAGCGGCTTGCCAACGCTCAATGTCACAGACTGGCAAACAAATTGCCAAGTTCGACATGGTGCCCACTATAAAGATACGAAAGGATTTTTGAAAGAACTTGAGGTGATTCAGTGGTTTTGGGATGTTGTTGGCTCCTTTACGGATGATCAGCGAGCTCGTTTGTTACAATTCTCCACGGGTTCGTCTCGAGTTCCCGTAGAAGGATTTCGAGCGCTTACGAGTGCTAGCGGCATCGTTCATCCATTCACGTTGCAGATGGTTCCTGTTGGCACACCGCCTGTTGGCATGTGTCCACGTGCTCACACTTGCTTTAATCGCATTGATTTACCCGTGTATGAAGCTAAGGAGGATCTCATGTCGTATTTATCACTGGTACGTCTGAAGAATTGAGGTGGAGTTCCGGCACTGCTGTTCTGACGTATTTGTTGTTATTTCAATCGTTATAGGTCATTCAAATGGAGATAACTGGTTTTGGGTTTGAGTAGAGTAGCTGCATCAGAAGATTACGGGGAGAATTAGCAATACTCAGTACATAACGAATATAAATACTTGTCAAGATTTGTACTATTGTACAACTATGGCGCTGATTCTCCAGAGATATAATGTCGACAGCCTTTCGTATTGAAATCGCTGAGGAATATCGCTTATATGACTTTCGATGACAACAAAGCGCATACAGTCCTTTCCATTCAAGTGTTCATCGCTGCACTTTCGACACCGGACTTGGTTATTAAAAACATGCGTGTGACACGTTGTTGGATCATGCCGGCAAATGTGGGTTTGAAAAGTATCATATCCAAGCGAAACAACTTGCATCGCTGCAGCCGAGAAGACGACACGTCGTTCAGACGCCACATAAGCTATGGCACGATGGTATTGCAGCATGAGGCGGCGTAGAGTATGCAAGAAAAGAAGAGCGGACGTGTCATCATAAAATACATCACTGCCCCATGCATAAAGAGGCAACTTAATCTTATAGCCGAAGGTGTCATGTGTTGTGCTTTAAATTTCGTACCTGGCAAAAAGTATTGATAATGTGGCCAAATCAACTTGATCCGACAAGGTCCAGTCAAATGGAGTTGGAGAATTGCCATCAGTCGTCGAAATCAAGTTACGACACTTCCAATCGAGTACCCGCGGTCGAATGTCACCCTACACCAATTCAAATGCCATAATTTAAATTCAAAGAAAAAAAACACCGTCGACTTAACATACATGAAAATTACGCTCAGCGTTCCTCTGCGTAAGTACAAGAGCATTTTGGTCCGAATCCGTTGCATACACACTGCGACTAAATCGAGAAGCGATGATTGATGCAAAGCCTGTGGAAGAATACGAAATTAATTGTCTTGCCAAGCACATTGAGTTATACCAAAGCCGTACCGATGCCACATCCAAGCTCGAGAACTGTTTCATTGACAAACAATTCCTGATGTACACTCGTCAAAGTGGTGCAATTACATGCAATTAAGCAGAACATAGCCCACCGATGCACTGTACATAAAATCTGCTAGAAGAAAGGCAGCTCGCCAAAGTTGTGTGCCAGCAGTGTTCCACGTGGTTATTCTGTTTACTTCTAAAATGAGTGTATATTCCGTGCCTTTATTAATAGCAACTTGGTCGTTATTCAGTACAGATGATGAGTCTAATACTGGCAATGGCAATGACCTTGTACTTTGATGTCGCCGGTTCTTTTGACGTCGAGGTACAATAAGATCACCATCTTCGTCCTCCTTTATAATTGGTAAAAGCGATACATTGAAGAAAATTGTATTTGCGTCAGTATTTGATGAAGCAACTTGTTGCAATTCCAATCCCACTTCAGATTGCACAATATGTGTATCCAAAGACGGCGAAACAGTCTGAGGTACATCAGCTTGATGTGCATTCACCATAGAAAGTGTTAAGTTACTACATGTTGACCAAAGATAAAGCTGACAGAAATAAAAGATAATGCACCATTGACGTCACTCCAGCCTTTCGTAAGCTGCAACTGTAGCTGCCAATTTAGAAGCTTATCCAAAGGGAGCTTGAATCCTTGTTGAGTGCATTTAGTAGTCGCTACATCACAAGCGGTTTTTAAAACAATGTGAAGTGGAACGTCACCGCGCGACAATCCCGCGAGAGCAGCGCCAATAAACGAATCACCTGCTCCATTTGATTCTACCACTTGCTCTAGACGAGCAGTAGGAATGTGATAGGTCTTCAAGGTTGACATATCGAAATAATATACGCCCTCTGCATCCCATGGACAGATAAATGCTTGCACCTTTTCACGCCAATCTTCATTCCACTGCTGGGCCTGAATACCAGTGAAAAATTCTTTTGCAGTGGATATGCACAGCTTGTCACGTAAGTAATCCTTCGACATGAAAACATAATCTGCTAGTGATGCCAATCTACGTTCGCACCATAATTCAAAGTGTCAGAGAACATTACAATTCAGGGACAATGAAATTTGTTGTGCGTACGACTTTGCGAGAGTCCAAGGATACCGTGGAAACTCAATTTCAATCGAAATTTTTGCTTGAGGTGCATGTTCTCGTAAATGAAGCATCATTTCTCTCACAACTGCCATGTTGCGTCCTTCAAAATGAACCCACACGGGAGCAGTCATATCTTGGCGCTTTTCTTCAAAATACTTTTTCATTTGATTAGCAAACGCTTCAAGCGATAATTCGGCAATTGTGCGGGAGTGCACAATTGTTCTCGACCCAGTTTCTTGACTTGCAAGAATGTACTGCACGCCATTAAAATTGACAAATCACTAAAAATAAGGGTTAACAGAAATAGGCTTACCGATACGGGCATGGAGCCTTCCTCTTCAATGATAGCCAAAGAGCAGTCCACATTAAATGCAGCAAGATCGGCGTGGATGAAAGCGGCGTCAGAATCTTTGTTGGGGTCAGTGGAAGTGCTTAGCCATCGGCAATGACCACCAAGTTGTGAGCAAATGACCTGCGTGTACGAATTAAGTAGAATTCTATATATTATTCAATATATGGTAAGCTACCAGAGCACTCGCAGCGTTGCCGCCTCGACATTTGTACGTATTTAACGATCGCGCCTTGGTGTCCTCTAGCAAAACACAGAAGCTATAAAGAGAATAACAAGAGTCAGCTGTGTTAAATCGCACCTGTCGGGTACGACGCCACTTCATGAAATATATCAATGGCGGCGGTGCCCACACCAATTACCTCCATTATTTTTGACCGCCAAGGAATCAGAATAAATACCTTTGCTTTGCAAGGATTATCACAGGGAAATTGTATGTCGAATTTGGTTTTCTGTATTCATTGATTGTAATGAATTAACGTTTCTTGGCAATTCAAGTAAGCTAGAGAAACGGCATCCACCCTATGTACATCTGAGCGAGATTTTCGTGGGAAGTAGCTTCGTGAATGAGTTTATCAACTTGACCCTGCACTGACAATGGCAATGTATCGGTTTCTGGAGAATTACGGTGCGATGGCAACACACGCGGGCGAAGCGCGTTGCTGAGATTGTATATTCCGCGTAGTCGATCATCGATCGTTTTGAGAACACGACGTGTCTCTTGCTTACTGCGTTCACTCGAGAGTTCAGCGGCACTTTTGCCAGAGCTGGAGCTGCTTTGTATAGCCTTGCCCCGACGACCCCACTCCACAAGAGGATCATGGATAAAGGATTCGAGCACACTGCGCAACGTTGCCTTGTTTTCTCGAAGCAACTCCATCGTCACCTCACTTACTCGTCGGAATACACCCTCGTACCCTGTTATACCAAAGGCATCAATCATATTTGGTGTCAAACGAAAGGGAACTATTTCAGGTTTTGTCAGCTTAAGACCCTTGTCGAAAAGACAGTCAAAATCCACGTGCACGCACTCGCCATTCGTACAATCGATCAGAATGTTTTCTCCGTGACGGTCGCCAAGTCCAACGATGTGCCCAACCATGGACCACACAGCTGCTGATCGCGAGAACATGAGTCTGGCTTCAAACCATGCCGTCGGGTCGGCAAAATTGTTGTAAAACCATTGATGAAATCGTGGCGTAAAAGCCGGCATGGATAGTATTTTTCTGCAATAAAACTGCGCCATAGCTCGAGGGTTATCCGCATATTTCTTTTGCATACCAAGATACTTTTCTTTAAACTCATTGGTTAGTCGAACAGGCTGTATGTATCCTCGCTCGGTCTTGTGGATTTGGCCGATAAGCTGCCGCATGGCCTTCGTGTGACGCACCCACTCCATTAGACCGCTCTCTTCATTTAAGCACACTACAGCGTACGTTCGTAATCGAAGCTTGCGCTTGCGCCCTTCTCGATTTTTCTGCAAGAGCTTGTTGAGCATCAAATTAAATTCCATCATGCGCGCGTCCTTGCGGAGATCGCCATTGTTCTCACGCTTGCACAAAAATGGGTACAACATTCCGTCTGTACCTAAAATTTCAATGCGTTTGGGTTTTTCCTTGGTGAGCATTACATCAGCTTTGTCGCTAAAAGCTTTAATGTAAATTTGTGCGCCTGATGAGAACGCAACATGATGTTCATCGCGTGGAGCAAGTCCCGATCTCGGTAGGATTGTGGTCAAAGCCGCCTGGATTGGCACAAGAATTTGGGTTCGGATACGGCTTAATCGAATGTGAATCTTGCGTTTGCTGTTCTTAGGATCATAAGCAGCCAAGCTGATAAGTTCCTCGGCCATTTTGATTCCTTCTGAATAGCTATCTGCAATCTCTTTCAGCCCATTCGATAGAAATTGCTGCTGGGCGTTTGAAATTATCTCACGCGCACGATTTCTTCTCTGCGGATTTAATGAGCGCGAAAGACCCAGCAACGACCACATTGCTTGAGTTGGGTACGCCATTATCACTTGAATCATAATCCTTTTGACGCCATTGACTACTACCGGATTGGGGTGACAAATGCGCGACGTTACTTGGGGAAAGCACACCAGCCACTCGTAAGCGGGCAAGGACTCTACAGCTTCGTTAACAACATCCATGATATCATTAAGAACATGCTGTTCATTAGTAGACTGACTTTGCCCGACTTCAATTTGTCTCAAAGTCTTGCTCGCTTTGTAGCCTGCTCGTCCACTACTGCTTCCATAGAGAATTTCACCATAATCAAACCACAGAGTCAATAGTCGAGGAAGAGACTGGAATACAAATTTTGTTCCGTGTGCTAGTGCGAACACATAATTTTTCATCAGATTAATCAAATGAGTGTGGAATACTGAATCAACAAGAAGTTCAGCAGCATCGTCACAGCTTATTGAGCCGGAAAGAGCGTCGGGATGGCTCACACTCAGCAAATATTCATAATATTTTGCCAAGTAGAAATAACCTTTCTCCCACGTTGGATCAAAGCGAATGACAGCTTGATATCGTTCAATTACTTTTTGGCCTTGGCGTTGGCTAGACTCCTGCATCCAGTTGGTCGCCAATAGCAAATTTTTGGCGCAAAGGTGACGATCGTCAACATTAAAATCCAGCAGCGACGTGTCAATATCAACTGGCTCGAGTATTTGCAATGCCTCGTACATTCGATCCTGACTTACTAGAAGCTTGGCCTTTTCCGTCAATGCATATAGACTATTCGTTGCTTGAGCATGCATAACGGCGCTAGTGGCTGTTCGAAAGAATCCTTCTTTTCGGGCCAACTTGGCGTATACCAACCAATTCGCTGAGACTTCGTCTTGAAGACCCACCTCGTGCAAAAATACTCGACGGAGTGCGAGTATTGGATCCCGATACTTAAGCTGCGTTGCCATCGCGTCATAGCGCGCATTCCACGGGGATTGACTTTTCCAGAGAACACTTCGTTGTTTCGGATCATCATACTCTTTCGCCTTTTGTAAGAAAATAAAACCTTGCTCTGCTTCATGAAGAAAATGGAGGTCATGCAGAAAAGGGTAAGCGCGCTGGTAGGACTCCGCCGATGCGGCCGCAAGTGGCCCCATTACTTCTAGACGTGCTGCCCTTATATGGCGCTGAAATTCTTCATGCTGACCGCCGTGTAGGCTATGAAGTACACGAACTAGCATCAATCGCAAAACGTCAAAGCCCTTCAGCCGAGTATAAGCAATGTCATCAGATGGATCTTTTAAGGAATGAAGTAACGGGTTTTGCTTTTCAGCACTAAGCAAATCTGTTAAAAGCTCCCATCGTGACAAGCGCCACGAACATTCGAGCGCAAAGGGATACATAGTTGCCATGAATTGAGGCTCTTGTGTCACAATGCCATTAATATGCTGCAAAGCACTTTCAAGGCGCCCAAGTTGGATTAGACAGCCTATCATACCGGCGTAAAGATCGGGTTTGATCTCATTCGGATCTTTCTGTGCATTCTCCGCATGCAAAATTTGCACAGGAGGCTGCATCATGGCAAGTTGACTGAATAGCGGTGTGTTGGCCGGTAACGACTTTGATGATAGGGCAGACTGGACAACTTGGATTGCAAGCTCATAACAAGCTAGCGCGTCTTCCCATTGCGCAAGTTGCTCATAATCGACGATCTGGTGCATCAAATCCGTAAGATTCAAGCCCTCCGCTTGCTCGTCATTTCCAATCCCGCTATGCTGATAGGCATCGTGCAAGCGTCGCAATGAGGCTAAGCCCACTAGCATGTCAGGCTCGTCCACGCTTTTGTATAGCTGCTGAAGATATATGGCATTTTTTGAAACTAGTGAAAGCCTGACCGGGCCTGCCACCTCAATATCAAAGTTTTTTGGTTCTGTCTCTTTAAATTCTTCCTGCCGTAAATGAACTTCAAAGTACTGAATTGCTCGGGCAAAGGCCTTTATTTGATATGCTGCATTTGACAACGATCGACTAGGAATCTCTTTTAAGAACTCTTCTAAGTATTCCTTCTCGTGGTCATCCTCGACTTCAGATGCCATTTCACTGCGTCCAGAAGCAGACGCTTGGCGACTTGCAGCACTGCTACTAAGTCCAAGCTGTTTTTTCTCATTAGTCCAAATCCAGTCATTCAGCTCATCAATGGTCGAAAACATGGTTTGAGAGCATTGATCATGACGACGAAAATAATCAGCAGCGCCATTTTCAATATAGCCGCCATCACTAATGATCGAGTCATTCATAGGTTCTGAATCAGGAGCCATAAGAATATCATCCATGGAGATGCCACAATCCTGATCGTCTAATACTGCCATGACTTCTCGCTTAAGCTCTCTACCGACCTCAGGTCGTCCGGATCGAAGGACATTTTGAATTAGATAAGGAAGCAAAAATCGGGAAATTTGTGGACATGTTGGAAGTGCTGTTCTACAAGCCCAGAAGATCTTCCTCTCAGGGGGCTGAGATAGATATATTAATCGACGGCACCAATTCAAGATCCAATCTTCATATGACGTGCCAAACTTTTCGTAGAAAATAATATCACCACGCGCCAGATTTCCCTTTTTATCAGTGCTTGTTGAATGCCGATTGTCAGATTCAGTGCCATTGCGGTACGAAGATCGACCTCCAGACACAGCGTAATTTGTCGACCAATAGGGCTCGACAAACTGAAGGACATTTTTACGTTCAAATCGTCTTTTCATCCATTCAGGCATCAAAGCACTAGGATCTTGTCGTGGCTGGTGCGATAAACTATCTTTCTTTAATGGTGGCACATTTTGACCACTTTGCTGTGGATCTGCTGTCAGCTCCGCCAAGAATTTGAGCAGTTCTTGAATTGCAAACGCAACTGAGTCCGTGTTTTCAGGTGCTGCACGCAGTTCTCTTACGAGCCATGTCTCGATTAATACACACGCCAAATCTTTTGTCGAATATTCCACCTTTTGATACTGCTTTTCTTTGGCAACCGCAGCTCCTCCTTGAGATCCAGATGTATAGAACATACGAAGTGGAACTCGAGCTCCATCGATTGCCCCTAAAGCACCCAAGCATCGAGCACATAACAGCTTGTTAGGCTCGTAGCTTTCAGTGCGAGAAAGCTGCAAAACAGACCGCACGACGCTAGCAACGGCCTTGTCAATAAAAATGTCTCCTTCATTTTGCATGAAAGCCTCCAACTCAGCGCCACGCACAACAAGACAGCGCAGCAATTGCGTTAGAGCTATTTCACGAACTGCTACATCAAGATGGTTAACGTATGCTGACAGGCTCATTAAATAATCTTCCAAAGGCCGGCAACTAGGGTCTCCATCTTCCTTGTACATAACAACATAAATTTCATCCAGTTCAGGAATAGATGGTAGCAACGGGATTGTTGGATAAAACGCTCTCAAATCGTTTCCTTTTTCAATAAATAAATAGCGCAAAATATTTATCGCCGTTGTCATGCATTTTGCTTGAGCATCGCCTCCAACGCGTGATAAACCGACTTGCTTCGAGCCATTATTTCTAGATATTTCTAATGATTCGATGTTCCAACATTGGCCGCCAGAAACTGATGTATCGTCTAATAGTGCTGCTGAAGCTTCCAAACCGAGGCATGGAAGCAAGCTGACAATAATTGAGCTTAAATTTGCCTCTAAGGCTTTCGTTGATAAGATTCGAAGAAACTTCTCCCATGCCTGAATCGCATGTTTTTGCAAACTTTGGTCTGTAAGACCAACTTTGAGAGTTGCCATGACTTTAGGAAAAAATGCATCGACGACTCCAAAATTTCGCGTACTGCCCGTGTAAACAGCAACATCGCTGTACAATTCGAATAAGCGGCCTATGCATATAATTGCGCGAATTTTGACTATAGATGAATTTTGTCCACTTATTCGGTTGCCTAAATCGGTCATTAACGCCAGAAAAAAGTGGCGAGGCATGCAGCCTTCCCCAAGCTTCAAATTAGCTACTTGATCGATCGTTTCAATTTCTCGCAAATTGTCGTTTAAGCAACTAGCTACCTCTCGAATCGCTCGCTTTGCCATGCGAGATTGAGATCCACCGAGCTCCCATGCCAGAAGATTCATCAGCCGAAGTGGAGAGTGGGTAATAACATCGCGGACAGTTGAGTTTTCCGGCAAAAATTTGAGCAAAAACTCCCATTCCGCCAACCGATTATTATTCGCGACTGCTTGCACTTGATGGATAAGCAATTCTTTCAGTACAAATTCAAGGTGATTTAAAAGGAAAGTAGTAATATTCATCGAAAATTCTTCGTCTGCATTTAAGCCCGCGATACCAATATTATCCTTTGTTTCGTTGTACGCGTCAACATATGCATGCAACATCCGCTCATTTTGCTTAACAACGTATCTCGGTAGAACGTATGATGCACTCGCCGTCAAAAAAACTCTGACACTAACCTTTCCACCCATAAATGTTTTTAAAAACAACTGAAGGGTCTTCGTTTCGAGCAGTTCATCAACAAGTGGAAAATACAGTTCCTCAGAAAAATCTACACACAATTGTCTCCACGATACTTGATGGTGCGCCGTGATACGGCAAATTTGGGTATATGCCATCACAGCGCATTGCATACCATTAACAATCATATACCGATTCCACAAAGACACTAGTCTTAATAAGATCCATATACAATTTTCTCCTCGATCAGAACCTTGCTGCGGGTCACATTGACAGCCAATGAGACCTAGTGTAGACATCAGTGTTGCGTACTCATCATAGTTATTGCTTTCGTCGACCGTCGCTATGTAATCCTCCAAGCGCTCCATCAATCCAGCAAGCCCATCCTTCGCTGGATCAATCATTGCATCGAGGAGGCGTGAATGGTCAATAATCAAATCCAATACCGCCTGGCGTACGGAATCAGAACCATGTTCAAAGCCCGTTAAGAGATACTCCACGAATCGCATGGCAGTCTCATCCTTTTCAAAATCAATTTCGCAATGCTTGAGAATGCTGGACAAAGTGTTAATTCTAACCAAATGTGTGAGCAATTCCGACTTTTCAGACTCGGTTTTCAGAAAAAAATCAGGAGCACTGCCGCTATCGCCCCAAACTATCGGCTCGAAAAGTGACAGTGAAATCGACATAGATTTACAATTTTCAGCAACATTTCGACATTGACAGCTTTTAGTACTGCAGCCACGAGTGTTTCTGTTATTTGCGAGATCCAGCCCATCAGCCAACGCTTGACCATACGCCGTTGCACAAAGCACTGCGCCACATGTTTGTACAATTGCAGATGATATTGTCTTTGAATCTGTTTGCTTAATGCTGTCGCATAACGCTTCCACAATACAAATTATCATCTTCTCTGGAGTACTAAGCGACTTTGCCACAACAAAGTAAGCAATAAGCGGAAACAAAGAAAGATATGAGCAAATATCGGTATCAATTGGCTTTTCTTGCAGAATCCGCTGGTACACAACTTTCCATGGTAAAGCATTTCGCCAGGAGCTCTCATCTACAATTTGGAGCATCACGGGACGAGACCACATAAGATTGACTAAAAATGGGCCTCGAAGAGCCATAGGCTTCTTGAATATTGCGTCGATCACGGCGTCTGCGCTACACAGATATTCGTAAGAAATTTCACCCGAACCCTCTAACTTCGATACGTTGTGACAGTTGTAGTTACGATGGTACAATTTTAAAAATTCCAAATTATCCCAACAGTCTGGTAGAAGATAGAATGTGCCCCGTTCGATGCTGCGAGCAGAGACCTCTTGTGATTGAACACATTCTACAACTTTCGTTAGCAAATCACGGTACTTTTCAAGCTCCTGGTCATCGTAGTAACGCAGCAAAATGATCCATAAGTATAAGTATTCACATGAAAGACCAACGAGCGATGGCGCGTAGGTGTTCACAATTAAATCAACACGCTGAAGAAGAGTTCGATTAAGAGCAAAGCTTTCGAGCCGAAACGAAGCTGCAATGTACCGACGAAGTGGTAAAAGTATTCGCAAACCAGTAGAAACCTCGAGGATAGAACTAGAATTATTGGTGCCGCCACCCTCAATAGAGATTAGGTCAAGAATCCATCGGCCTAACCTTTCCTTCCAGTCAGAATTTTTCTCCCGTCGCAAGTTTAATAATGAAACGTGATTAGCCTCTCCGATTATATGTCGCTTTCGCTTCTTTGGTGTTTTAAAGACTTGACCATTACTTGTCGTTACTGGCCCATCGCTCACCAAGTCTGTTGCAATATAGCGAACTACCTTCGTCAGCACTTCGTTTTCCAACAAAACAAAATGGATATTACTAATGACGCTTGACGTCATTGCTGGACTCAACAATTTAATATCAACATACTCTAGCAGATCAACAAACAATATGGCGGGTGACGCGACATTTGACTGACGTATATAAATGCCTAAGATCGAAAGCGCAGACATCCAAGTCAGTTCGGCGCTCAATCTTTTATCGGGACTTGCTTCATGAATAAGATCCATATTGCCATACACCCACGACTCAAAAGTACGCCACAGGGACTGAGTGGCTAGCTTGGAAAGATGGGTATACGCTTTGCTAATTAGGCCAAATATTTCAGCACAGATCTTAGATGTCCGTAAATTAGCTTCACGAAAGAAATTTGTATTTAAATACAACGTTGCCAAGCTTACAAATCGTCTTTCTGTGAATATACTTGCCTTCAAAATCGTATGCAGCAATCGAAGCGTGCTGTGTGTCATTTTATCAACATCTTGGCTCGATAGCGCGCCGTTTCCGCACTTTATGACAGCATAATCCATTATGCGTCCATTTCTACCAATGAAATATTCTACCAGTTGGCATAGCTTATTAAATGAACGATCACCTTCGAGCATTGAACTATGCTTGCGAATCATCTGATCTACAAGTGCTAGAATTGATTGTCGAAGCCTGAGAACCATACTATACGAAGTGACCTGAATTGATGGTAGCATTCGCTTAAGCTGATCCCTGCGTTCATACAGCTGACTTACGTCTGCAATGGCCATGCACCCACACAACGTTACATTATTCTTCGAGCCTAGCGGTCCATCTGCGTCCTGGTACACGTGAATTGCCGTATCCAAGTAGCATGAAATGCTCGCTCCACCAGGCGACACGTCAATAGCGTCTTTGTTTTCTTCAAGTAAGAAACAGTCCTCCAAAAGTAAAACTGTATCACGAAAGAAATGAATAAATCCGTTCACGTCGTTTAAGTGCAAAAATTGCACCATTTGAAGCGTAACATTGCGCACCCCTTGTTGCGCCTGTCGCATCTTGTCGTTTGTGTAGAACGATATCATATAAAATAGCATTGTTGCCATCGTCGGGTAAGATGGAAAGCCCGAGGCCCCAGGCTTGCGGCCATGCGTTAAGCCCGAGGCGCTCTCCATAAAGATCGACATCGAGTGCGGACATGCGTCACCATTAAGCAGAAGTTTCAAAAGCTGACACAATTCATTCAGCACAGGAACGGCTATATCCGTCGAAAGTGTTGCCACTGGTCGCATAAGCTTCGGCAATAATTTGCGCAATTTGGTTAACATAATCTTGCAGCGGTGAATGGCTTCCGAAGCACTCGAGTCATAGGCACGTTCTTCATGCTGACGCTGATGGACACGCACAAGCTGCAACAAACTGCTAACGTCGCTTTGCTCTACATCCTCAGCGCTTAAACGCGTCGTCATTGAGTGCGCACAAGACGAAGTTGCCACGGCAAACTTTCTTTTTCATAAAACAGGAGTGAATGTTGCTAATAGAACGTACTTAGTCTGGGTCGACAAAGTCAAGATGGCAACAAAGGGTGTATGGCAGCTGAAGCAGGTGACAATTCGGTACTGTCAACACAGCGGTAGCAGTCGCTATGTGCGGCAACTTCTAGCTGATGAGCGCTTCCACAAATTTGTCGAGGAAAACCCGCAAGTGCAGTTCGAAACTGAGCTCAAAGGTGCTCGTCATCCCATCTTGGTTGGAGATTACAGTATGTCGTCCGTTAGTATTGTTTGAACAAGACCAAACGAACGCATAACGAGATGTGGCGTGTATGCACAGTAACAAATCAGCGCAAGGTCGCGGACGTTAAGAACCAGGAAATTCCTTTCATTCTGAAGCAGGTTCGCAACCGACCATATCAATGGAATGCATCCGTGGCTTGAAGTGAGTTTCCTAAAATCTCTTACTTGTATCACTCTGCAGCTGGAGCGTCTTCGCAACTCTAGCGGACGCAAAATGACGCTTATTAAGAAGCCAGTATTCTCAAAGCGTCCAACTATACAAGGTATTTGGCAGCCGGACCTTGAATTCCCTAAATTTGAGATCAGCGACCACGCGTAGAAGAAAGCTGTCGTTAAGAGGCTGTTTTCGACGCGTAAAGGTAATAGCTTAATGATTGCAATAACCCAGCGCAGGACTTACGTAAACAATAAAGAATCAAATATATTCTCTCACGTCACAAGTACGCAAGAAAATTGCAACCAAATCATTTAGTACACATCTCAGGGTTCGATCAAAGCCCAAAGACCGTGCAGAAAGCTTTTAAACGCATACCACCAGTCTACAGGCCGTGCAGCTAAATTTAAAGCAACTGGATCAATGTTACCAGTCTAGAAACCGTGCAAAACGACCTGCGCGTCCATGCAGATTTCTTGGTCAAGCAAAAACTCGCGAATATTCGTCCGTTGGTCCCCTGATAGCTGAATAATTTCACCGAGCTCGTCGTCCTTCACGATGGCGCCATTGCAGCTAAAATTTTTCTTAAAAGCCTTTAGAATACGCTTAACGTCGAGGTCATCAGCAAGACCTTGAACTGTCGTCAGACACTTGCGACCGTTGCGCTGCTGTACCCGTACGTGCACTTTACCGCCGCCAATGCTAGAATCATCTTTTGCGTCCGCAAAAGCGTCTGCACAGCAAATACAGTACAAGATACAATATCAGCATGTCCATGCATAGGTACAAGACCGTAAATCATTCAATTCTACGCAAGATCTTTTCGCAGAGGCGTACCGAAGGTCTGGAAGTTCTGAATGTCGGCCATTTTTGTGTGTGAGTGGTGACTATGCAACTAACGTTTTTTTTTCGAAATGTCACTCGTTAAAACATTTCTTTTTCTGATTGGTTGAAATTCTACATTGAAGTCGGCAATGCTGCAAACGACCATCGAAAATTTTCAAGAGCTCAAAGTGCATAAATCGCATCAGCTAGCACGACAAGTCGTTTATAGCTGCGAATATATTGCATAAAAATAATTACATGCTGCTTTTTGGGATTCTCATCCGAATTGTAGTTATATTGACAAGGTCAATTGTTCATACTCAGCGATAATACTGCCAAAAAAGGATTTATCGGTTGCGATACAGCAGTAGCATAGATACAAGCAAGCAGCAGAGTGATAAGTGATAAGCTTCGGCCCTTTACACAAGCGCAAGGATTCGCGATTCAGACTAGACGTGTCACGTGCGAACGATGGCAACCTTGCGCTCTGCAAAGCTGGGCAGAACAAATGAAACCTCGTGTATCTTAGTACTGTAGAAGCGAAGCTAAGATTGCGCTTGAGCTTATCTACGCCCTGGTCAAGCGAGCAAAGGATAAAGCCAATTTGACCCGACGGGTATGTCGGAAAAGACGTGTTAGAATAGTTGACAGTGGTAAAAAGAGATTTTGGCAGCTTGCATGACATCCACGATGAGGTCAAGGAGCAACCAAAGGCACTCCCTCTGGGTGCAAATAATGCCGTCTGGGGACAGAACGTTGTTCATGTATCCGTAAAGTTCCGCACGAGTTGCGGGATTTCTGCATTAAGAACAAGCAAGAAGCGAATCGATGTGAGTTCTAGAAGGCAGTAGCTGCAATTACTTAACAGCATCGATAGAGTTGTCGAAATTGTCAGTTGAGCACGTGGTGAAATTGACCAATAGACCGAGCATTCAAACCTTTAGCAGTTGCTAAATATTTATACAAAAGTTAACGTTGCTGTTGGCGACAAGATCATTGCAGCAAGCCATGAATTGGTGCAATTGTGGCTCCTATAAAGCTGACTCCCTTTTTTGAATGGAGCTTCACTTGTCTTAATCAAGCTGGATCAAGTATTCATATACAAGACTTAAAACTTCAAAGGACGATTGCTACAATAACAACTTATGCGCAAGCAGGTAGATTTAAAGAGGTCAATTATTTTTTATTTAGCTGTAGCAGCTTATGTCTACATTAATACACAGACAAAACATAAGCATGCCGTGATAACTGAAATCGGCTGGTTATTTGTATCTCTTTGTGATGAGACGAATATAAAAAAGACAAGAATTAGCCTAATGTCTCGGACCGCTCATCAGCATTAACTTTTGTTATATGAAGCTGAGATGGAAACTGTTTTAGTGGGAGCTAAAGTTCGGAGCAAAAGGAAGTTTAAGGTCAGCGGTTTTGCAGACGAACCACGTGGGGCAGAATTAGGATTGCGCTCATTTTTTAGCAAATATAGTTCTTGAGAAGTTGAAATGATTGACGAGTTTGTGTTGGAACGAGCGGTCGTCTGTAGCATCCCGAATAAATTGCCGTCACGAAGTATACAGCACGTCTTTAGTCACTACACCCGGTTTGTTTTTTAGTTATAATCGGCGCAAGCTCATATATTAGCTGAAATTAAACACAATTGCACTTTACGTGTACTTCTAGTTAAATTGACCCTGTTAACAAAGACTTGTAACCCATCTTGTAGCCAAATTACGTCGCCTCTGTAGTTTTTTTGCGCGAGAAAACACGCTTGATAAATGGGAGCGTAGCTAGTGTAATCGGAAACCGAATAATCTCAAGGCACTCGTTGACAATCACCGCGATGGCGATGTTTCCATACTTCGGGTCTAGTCGAGCCGGGTCGATCAATTTGTCGAGGCCAATTTGCATAATAAAGTCAATGATACTTGCACCTGACACAAGACCGGTATCTAGTGCCACATAGATAGTCACGCCCGAGGCCACATATAGTGAAGTCCACCACGCAAGGAAGGGCAGGCCGTACTGCTGCAGCGTTCCAATAAACTTATTGGGCTTCTTGGCCACTTCGGCTTTAAGGGTCTCAACCTCTTTTTTAAGCGCCATATTCGTCTCAATAAGTTCTTGAATTTGTTGATTTTTACTCTTCGAAGTGTTACCGTGCAGCTGTTGCCGGGTATTATCGTCACGAGACGGGACCGAGGCGAACGACGGTGCCTGTAAGCTCTTCAAAAACACGTTTTGAAAGCGAGATGATGCCTTAAGCGGAAACTTAGAAGACGACCTACGCGTTAGACACTGCGCCAGCAGCGGCGAGCCACCGCTTTGGCGGAACAACGTGCGGATAGGTAACATGGTTGGAAATGAGTGCCTGAAACTAGCTCCAAATATTCGTCTTTTACAAATAATTTTAAGAATTCACACTTTTTGAAATATTAAACGAAATGATGAGAGAAATGTTATTTTTGCCATCGTCACCAAGCGCCTGGCTATTTTATCCAGTAAGAAAGCTTTCATTCTAAAAAAAATTCTTCTTCAGCGATGACAAGCGTCGCGTCCAGCGTCTCGGGTCTTCGCCAACAGGTAGAAGAGATTCCATCAATCTCAGCAAGCAATTGCAGCACATTTAATACCAGATCAGTACTTGTTGCCGTAGAAAAGTCGCTGCTACGCACGCTTGCTTTCATCTTGTACCAGCTTGACCGGAAGTGTGCAAAATACTGTGCCTCGTCAATTGTACAATTTTACTTTCAAGTTCAGACGCAACTGCCAAATGCAGTAGCTGACTCGCTGGAAAGAGTAACTAATTCGGTTGTTTCGCTTTCGGACGCACACTTTGTCGAGTTCTGGGAATCGCTCGTTGCGAAGGAGCTCGACGAGGCATCGAAACAGCAACAGCTTCGTTGCCAAAGTCACCTGCTTCCGTATCGCTGCGTTGAATATAGCGCAACCATAACTCCGGCAATAGATACCTATGACACGCCGGAGCAACATGTAATTTCACGGCTCTACCAACATCTCGTGGTTGGAATCCAACGTATTTTTTTCACACCGAAGCCTTTCGAGGGTCGAACACAAACGCCATGTACGTCACCGGTTGACATATTGGACGCAAGCTGTCGACAGCCACAGTACAGCTCCTGGTATCAGCTTGAAAAGTCGGGCTGCAAGTCGAATCACGCAGACAAGACCGACGAGATTGAGCCTGGCTGGGCTGTGGAATACATGGAGCAGGACACAAATATCTCTTCTGAGATGTGTCGACGGATGGCCGAGATGATGCATTCCACTGTTCCGTCAAACCTTTTTCGAGCGACTGTCACTGTAAATGGTTGTGACGATGGAAATCTGGATCTAAATGTGGATGCAGTGACTCCCGGTTCGTTTCCACCGACTCCCATTACAAGGGACTTGCAAACAAGACGCATTAATCATTACACTATGACTGTGCTGGATCATGCGACACTAACGCTTCGGCTATTATGTGAAGAGAACTACCGATAAGTGACAAAAAATATTAAATTTGTTTATAAAACTTTGTTTCATAGATTCTTTATGTATCATTATAACTTTTTAGCAAAACTCAAAGCTAATCAAAGGATGTACAAAGCATCATGTAAATGTGCCTAATTATCTTTGCTTTTCCAGCTTGGTTCAAACTTTCCCCAAGCTTTCGGAACTCCATACGCCTCACGATACGAAAACCAGATTATTATGGCCGCACTTACAATTGTAGCCATTAGCGTCACATAGCTAACGAGCCATCTTGATGGTAGGTACCCAACAGGTATTGATATTTGCAGCGCTGGAAGAGGAGACACAGCTGCTAGATTGATCCAGTCGCTGTCACTGAACCAATTTTCTTGATTTGAGATTCCCCAGGTCTGTTTATAAACATTAACGATCAGCCGCAGAACTTAAATTAAAAGCCATTCTATCGTTCTTCTTTAGCTACCTGAAAGTAGCGCCGTACTACATCATCACGAATTGGCTTGAGCTTATTCCGAGCAGCCGGATTTTTATCAAGGCATTTGATAAAAATATCCGGAGCAATGACGAATGCTTGCCGGTACGACTCTGTTTCAGACGGTGCTTGGTATCGAAAGTGAATCGGGTACTCAATGTGTATTTGGTTGCTTAATGACCTTCAAATCCATTGTCAAGAATTAGTAATAACAATTAACAATATTATGCAGGAACCAGCAGGTATGCCCGACATTGGAAACTCGAGAACAATAACGTGTTGCGCAGATACCGGAGAAGGCCGTTCAATTTCAATATGCTTTGTAAAAGACACAAGCTTAAGCTCGTTAAAACGCTCCATCCTCTATTATTCACGCGACGAATTAAGTTGACAAACCATCGTAGTAATTCAAGGCTACCAATTGCGTGATCGTACCCGTAATTCATCCAAGTCAATGTATGCAGTGTTTGAGATAGGCACGCGTAGAAGAATCGTATTGTTTCTAGTAGCTTTACCACATCCCTCGTGCTTTAAGACTTTCACGTCTATCACGTATCGACGATGAAAGCCTTCTCCGATGATAGCTGCATGCATCAAGGCTGCAGCTACCGGTTGCGTTACTTGGACTTCTATAGGAGTCGTTAAAACTGACTCTACTGAAACGGCTTTGCCTTTTCGCTGAAGCCAAGCGTATTCAAGTTCATAGATGTTGTGCTTGCTTATTATCGGCGTCACAAAGAAATTATCGCTTGTGCTCCTGCGAACTTGAACTGCAGTTCTATCAGCAGCACCAGAACGACAAAACCTTACAATGTAGGATCCGAAAAAAGTGGCTTCGAGAGTCGCAGGAGAAGTTTCACGACGGCTCAATTTCAATGCTGCTATTATCGGTTCCTGTCGGCACGTAAGAAGGTTTCGATGCGCTTCGAGCAAAGCACGTTCTGTAATTGAATGCTTAACGATACCAGTATTGGCGTTCGATTTTTGAAACAGGTTGTGGAAAAATGACGAATTGTCATTTCCCGGCCAAAATGGAAATGATGACGAGTAGCAAAGAGTCTGCGATTTAGAAGCATCTTCGTGAAATATCCTTTCTGGCGAATTGCTTGATTTCCAGGTAGCGTGATTGCAAAAAGACTTGGCCAAGAAATCTAATAATGAACAGTTGGTAAGACGTTAAGTTAACTACTGCTGGCAATTGACAACTTTACAACCTTTTAAGAAATTTGGTAAGATTTGGACTGAAGGTACGATGTTGTCTAAGACTTTACGGACATTTTCTTCGATTCGCTTGTGAAATGTAGTATTCATTTCAATCCAACGGACTCCTTTGCGTAAATCGACGTGCAAGTGAATACCGACAGCATTGATCCCATCAAATCGTGACGAGCTAGCCAGAAAGCGATTAAATGTCGAGCTATGTACATCAGTAGCTGGCTTCCACTTTATCTAAAATACGTTTGCATTTGTATCAGTCTCAACTTTTTTTTGGAATGACTACTCCTTTTACCTCAATTGCATCAATGAGGGGGTCAAGAGCCACCTAGATCCAACATAAAGTTACTACTTATCGTTGATGATAGCGAGATATGCAGTGTACTTTCGACTTTGTGTCAAATTTTGTGTCGAAAGTACTCAGTACTCCTCCGTGTGAAGCCTCGACAAACGGAGAGTTATCTGACGGCACGAGAGCGAAATTTTAGCCATGACTTTTGCTAGTGCGATCTTCTCGGATGACAATAGTAACTTAAGAAATTGTCAAACCTGGGGATATGGAGAGTGAAAGTGTTGCATTTATATGCTGCGGCCACAGCACGAAGGTTGCTCGACTAGCCGCTATTCCGATCAGCCTGCTGGCACTAAAGACAAAAAGCCACCGCTGCATTCTAAATAATGCTTTTGTCGAGTTTTTCATTTTGGTATTGTTACTTTTCAGCCAATTTTTATGGCGCAGACAAAATACAAAGTTTGCCAATTCCAACGTTTGATTAGCGTGAGGCTTATCGCGCTTTTGGTGCCGCAAGGTTCGCGTGTAATGTGATTGATCTCACACGATTAATTACCGTGGTAGTCTTCTGTTGAACTAGTGTCGACGAGGATAAAGATTATCTATAAAATGTATCGTTGCGTTAATGAACAATGCTCCATACCCCTTTTTTTTAAAGATATAAGCACTTTTGCCCAATCAAATGACACACATAAGTGATAGCCATTGAGATATGACCGTGTGGACAACCTTTTCAGCACTTCGCGAGGAAGTAGCGAAAAGCAATGAAAATGCCCTAATTAATGAAATCACGGTGACAGGCCAGTTGATGCATCATCGTCGAATTAGTCGGAAATGCTCATTCTTTGACTTGGCATCGGTGCTAAGTGGCGAGCGAGAGCGACTTGAAGTCATCCTCAAAATTATCGACGACGAGTTGTCAGTAGACGATGTCAATACTATTCGAAATCGAGTCAAAGTTGGCGACATTGTCAATGTCCGAGGATTTATCGAGCGTCTTGAAAAAGGTGCCTTAGTTCTATTGCATGCCCGCGACATTACAATTGTCCGAGCGTGGAAGGATGAAAACCCGAACGTGACGTTCCTTCCACTCCCTTCAATTGCTACGAGTGATAAAAAACTCCTCATGAAAGAGAAAGTGAAGCCTAAAAGCATTGAAAATGTCGTACATCAAGGCGTTTTAGACGTACGGATACACTGCAAATTCTGGATCAACTCCAAAACTTGTCAATACGGCGACAAGTGCGAGTATTTCCACGTAAGTGACGCCGACCAAAAGCTCGAGCGTGCCAAGTGGGTCAAAGAGCGCATCCATCTTAAACGTGATCGTGCTCACTTAAAAGAAGACCCTTTAGATCCGCACGCAAAGAGTGGAAAGCAACAACGGGCTCAAGTTTTTGTCGAGTGGCTGGTCAAAACGTTTGGGGAAGAGTATCTTGCGTCAGGCACAGGCGTTCTGGACATTGCGGGTGGTAGAGGTTGTGTATCGTTTGAGCTGTGGAACAAGCGACGGCTGCGCTGCACTCTCGTTGAACCGGTTCGTTGTTATTTGTTTTTTTTTTCATTTAGTAAGCCTCCATGTAACACAAGTTGATAGCGTCCAATGAAGCTCTCAAAACAACAGCACAGATATTTCAAATATCGACGCCAGGAATTCAACCAACAGGACGTACGACTTGATGAGACACTCGTGCCGCAAATTCGGGCACTGTTCAACATGGAATCCTTTTTCCAGAATACAGAAAATTTATATCTCGTCGAACACGCATCGCTACTTCTGGGCATGCACCCGGACGAAGCAACTGATTCTATATTTGACGTCGCCATAACGTTTCAAAAACCATTTGCGGTTGTACCCTGTTGTGTATTTGGCCAGAACTTTCCAAACCGGCGACTGGCAGATGGTAGCAAAGTTCTCTCGTATGAGAATCTGATTGAATATCTTATCTCAAAACATCCAGATATTGAGAAAGCATATCTTCCAATGGACGGTAAAAATTTGGTGCTCTTTCGGCGTCCTTGCATGTCTGAAAAGCAGGATTAACGATTAAAAATAGTAGTGTTTTTTTAAGTTTAATAAATTATTATTGTTAATCAAGCGAGAATTCTAGCATTCTCTCGGGAAAAACAATGACACCACTGTGTTGCGTCGATTTTGCATCAGTATGCCCTACAACGGCCAGATCGACGGGCATTCCTGAATCAACCTTGCGGTTATAGCCGAAAGATGCAGTGTTCCATTCCTTTACACACTCGCGTCCATGGAAGAGAGCGACTTCGCCCTCAAAACCCAAGCACATCCATGCAAAAGTTGACGGCTTCATCTCCAATGATGACGCATGCGTTTCAATCGTCACTAGTTTTACAATGGGAAATGACACTTGGGCCCACCTTTCCGTATAGAATTGAAACTCTATCATGTCCTTCGACACAGAGCTCATGTTGTTCACAAGACGATAAATGACTCTGTGGCAAAGCCAAAGACGAAGATATTTAATTTCTTCCTACATCGATTCTGAAGATAATTATTAGTACGTACCCTTCCTCCCCTGCTGCTAGCACAACATCCTCTTCTTTGAATGGGAAGCTCGTCAACGTGGCAATGGGCGTGCTCGTACGAATAACGCTATATTTTTTTCCACAATGAGTTACCAGTAAATATTTTTGTCCAGCAGCCACAAGAACATAGTTTGACAGTGTTTTCTCAACGTCCAAGAGCTTAGCATGCACAATTGCTACCACTGATGGCTCTGTCATTGATGGGTAGTAATATTCTTTTTCACTACAGCATTTTAATAAGTCAGAAGGCATTCGACTCTATTCGAAAAAGTATGACTTCAATGTAAGTATCCATTTCGCAGTGGCATCAGTGGCATCTCGATAGGCAATCAATTACCTTCCAGCAAATTTCGTACGGGGTTACACCGTAGAGGTTACCTAGCATATCCCCAACAATAAATTCGCCAATTTGATTCAAGCAAATGTGTTGCACGGCGCTTTCTAGCTGATACCGCCGCAATTCCTATACGTTGCAACAAGGGAGCCAGCGCGGGCGTCAGCGCCAAGTAACGTTGCTATTATTTTCCGAATGTATCCCCAATCCTACCAGCTCCTCGCGCAATACCACTAATTCGCCAGCTGCACTTCCGACAAGCAAGAGCGCACCCTTGTTCTGCTCTTCATAACCGCACACACTCTGCAAGGCAAGCGCCATTAACAATATATTCAGCCCAAGTTCGCGCATTGCATTGTTGACAGCATTACCGTCACAGCATGCGTAAATAAACGGAATCGCCAGCGCGCATCTGGCACTGTTAGTTCAGATCTGTCGTTTCCATCTGATTCACTAGATCCGTTCGCGGCGACTGCGCGGATGCTTCCATCGCGATGAACAGGTTTCGCACCCATCATAGAAATGCTTCCATCCGTGGTCCCCACATAAACACGGCTGTAACGACAGCCCCACGCGCACGTCAGCTCGCTGCCGCTCGTGCTAGCGACGTTGTCCATTTAAAATGACATGAAAAAAGAATAGCTTTAAATTTGGTTGTCGTAATTAACAACCGACCTTATGATAACGATTAAATAATATGTTCCTATTCTAACAGCGTCGACTCACGAACGTCACCGTGTCCCTCGGGACCAGAAGCGTAGCGAGAACTTTGTTTTGTTCTTAATAACGTCACTAAAACTCATTGAGAGTGCGCGCAGATTGCGATTTGAGCGATGGGCGTCCCAAGACTGTGCATGTGCCCAGGTACCCGCGTCGGTAGGCCTCGAAGGCGTGAGACTTGACGGAGAAGAATGCATTCCGGGCCTATTTTGCAAGTCTTTGCGACCAAAATCATCATGGATTTGAGGAAATCGCACGAGAAAAGTTGCCACGTCGGATTGAAAAGCATTTATAAATGCATTGCTGTCGTCCGAATTAGAGTCTCCCACTGGCGTTCCGCTGAGCGTGTGCTGCAAAAGTTTTGCAATCTGGACGCCCATGAGTAGCGAATGCGATGTGTGAGCAGGAAATTCAAACAACTCGGGTTTGACAAGCGCGGGACAGAGTATACGTAGGAACAGAAGACTTCCCACAACAATGCGAACATCTTGCTTACACTCGGGAAAAGCTTTGCGAAATTCTGTAAGCATGTAGTGACAGCAAGCGCGTAGGACCAGTGGAGCGAAATGAAGCGCTTTGGCCAAACGTTGAATAACGCTCTTGGCGTATACGCACACTTGCTCCGTTGACGGTGGCCCACGAGTTTCATACAAACGAGACTTTTCCCCAAATACGTCGCGCAACACGTAGCGAAAGTAAGCGCGGCCCTGCTTTCGGCCAAGCTTCTTCATCATCAACGTGAGCTCCGACGTCGAACGCAAAAAGAGTTCCTCATGTCCACGAATGTCGTCAATTTCAGCCTGTACAGCGTGTTCTAGATCCTGTAATCGCGGCACTTCGCTCTCTGAACGCGTTCGAGGTAAGCTGCACTTGCGCATCATTCAATTAGAAAGCACTTGTCCTTCAGCCACTAGCGTTTTTGGCTCTGATGCCGTGACTGAGGCTGTAATGGCGCGTATCTCTCACAAGGCGAAGTGATAGCGCCTGTAACGTGTGCTGACCCGCTGGCTGTGAGGTGTGTTCTACAATGAGCGCTGTTGCATCCATAGTGGCTCTTCCGCGAGGCCAGCTGGAATTATCTGCGCTGGCTGCAAGCTTATGGGGTCCACACAATGCTGCTTTGAGCAGTCGCAGAACACTCTTGGAAAAAGCCCGACAAAAAGGACGAAACTGCTACTTCAGCTAATCACCTTCTGTAATACACATGCGAAGCCTTTTAAGTTGAAGCAAAATCGCAGGGCAAATAAGATATACATGCGCATGACCAAGGTCGTCTACCTCATGTCGATTGTATACGATTATGCAGACGTTGCATCCTGGCGCAATTATTACGGCGGCTTCGGTGAAGGTGCCGCTCACGGCCCTAATTTATTAGCTACCATGCAATGATGATTTGTCAGCGAGTTTGGTGCTATGGCAGCTAGGACATTTACAGTATTTCAGAACATATTGAAAGGTAATTAAGTTTAAATATGGCTACTTTTCTTTCCTTTCATGAACTTGTCAATTTTCACTCGAGCACAATCGCAGCTCCATTTAAATGTGAAGACTTGAAAACCTTGGTTTGTCCGTTACGTGTGTTTGTGACGCATTTGTCGCGCCATTTTAATCGCCCGTAATCTGTCTGGTCGGCCGGCACATGCTATTTGTATCTATCTACTCACGGTCCTGAATTGGATCCGCCCGGATAGAAAGAACACCCGACCATAGTATTTTCCATTATTTTAGCAACAGGTCGTATCTGCGGCGAGCTCCATCGAAAGTATCCATTTAGAACCCACTAAGAAGACATGATGGTGAAAGATACTGATGGAAGGGTAGCAAAGGTGACAACTCAAAAGCAAAGATATGGTACACTCGCTCGTGAAGTGCCATTAGCAGCAACAACAAGGTTATCGAACACAAACTGGTTTTCGTGGAACGAAATCAATGTCATTATTCGACTGTGCCAAGGCAGTTAGGATACAGAACAACTGGTAGAAAGACATTACCATGAATTCATGAATTGAGACACCATGTCAGCCTCGCCTGGGAAGGTCCTCATACAAGCAAATTACTATATCTACACATTGGCAATGGCAATTAAAATTACTCATTATAATCCTTAGCCGCTTACTCCAAATAGGCTGCATGCAATATTAGGAAACATTTGTAAGAAAGTTGAGCTTTGTAGCTTGGGTGATGATAAATTTGCCGTCCAACTTCATTTAAATTCAAAATATTTTACGTGCTAATGGCCAAAGAGATGATACAAGTCATATATACAGCAACGAGTAAAGTTTGCGCAAGTGCTTCGTGACAAAATTCATTGATGCATGCTTTACGCGGACATGCGCATCTCTGCTGTCTCTTTGTCAGGTTCCGATCGATGTAATTGGCCAAAAAAATCACCGGCTATGACAATAAGAATGTTAAGCAGCTTAAGCTGAACCTCCGAAAGCGATTCCAATTCGCTTCGAAGCGTCCAACAACTACGTAGGATCTGTTGAATCGTAGCTGCTACAGTAGCTTGAACAGGCTTATCCAGCCTTGCTAACAAAGCATAAATCCAAACGGCTTGTGCCCGCGAAAGTGACGTCATGTCGTCGCTAAGCCATGCGGCATGATAATCCAGTAGTCTTCGCGTTAACACTTGATCAAATTGCAGCAAAAGTCGTAAATGAGGAAGAGTGGCTGAATGTTTTACTTCTTCTTTTCCAAAAAAAAAGTGTATCCATCCTTCTTCGTCACTCATTCGAGGTACTTTTGTGCGTTGAATCTCAAGAGGAACGTCACCTTCTATAGCCGTCTTAGCTTTCGGCGGTCCGATGGCTTCCCAGCATGCTATTAGCTGCCGCAATTCTGCAAAATTCGCCAGTAAATTTCTCTTCCACTCATTATCAGGAAACCGGCTTGCATCCAATTCATCGACGGCAAAAGCTTCTAATTTCGGCATGTTGCTGGTCTGTTGGACATCAAACCGTCTTGGATCGATGTCTGGAGCCACTACGACGTCTGGAATATTTTCTGCCTCGAGCCTTACTCGCCAAAGATACTCCTGAACATTTTGAGGCGGATGACCTTGCTGCATCTGTAGTCGAATGAACTCCATATCCACTGCTCCTGCGCCCTCCACGGGCAGCGCTGCTGACATCATCGCAGACGATTAGGTACACTTACTGGATGGACTGCCAATCACATTGCACACTTTAAAGTCAAAAACATAGATAATAGTTTTTTTGAATAAGGGCAATTTCGGCAGTAGAGCACAAATCCGCAGAAGGATAAAAGAGCACTTCTGCAGATTGGGTTTTGAATGGCGTCTTTTGAAGCAATTAACGGAATCAAATTGACACGTTACCTTACTCGAGACAATACTTGGTTTTTCTAAAGCTTCATCTAAAGTGCCGTCGCGAATGTGACTTTTATGCCTTCATAGAGAACTCGATTCATTCCTTGTTATCTTGTTCTTATTTTGGAACAAAATTATAAATAGCATTTACATCTCACGTTGCATGTGGGCCATAAAAATTTGTGATGGACACAGTTCCTGACTTCACAAATGCTGCGTATTTGCGATGGCATGTTGATGGTAATCCTTAAGTCAGCGCTGCACGGGAAAGACATATATCACCTGTTTGAAAGAGCATGCATCGAATCGCTTTACAGACGGTCCTAAAATGACGACTCTTTTGCTGTGAATTTAACTTGCGGAACAATAAAAGGCTTAAAAGTATCTGGATATTTTGGCTCTTCTTTTTTCCTAAAACATAAAGCAATATGTGCCGCATCGTATCGTCTCCGCAATATTATGTATTAGTATGCTAACACATACATTATAACATCCAATAGTAAAAACTAAACGTATCATGACGACTTCTTACGAAGATATTCGTGTAACGTTACATACATATTTATTCCCTATAAGAGTAATACTACATATTATTTCCTATAAATGGAAATAATAACGAAGTACAAAATTATTACCCTTTGGAAATGTTTTAATTTTTACTTAATAGTTCCAATATTACTAAAGTTGGTAATATTGTAGCAACAAGACATACCTTCAGTTTCATTTCCCGCAGCACAAACATGGACAACACACCGTTTAATAAGCACCAGCGTGACATGAACATTCATATTCTTAAAAAAAATCTGCATAAACCTTTATTTCCAAGGTGACCACATATGACAATAAACTACACTTATTGCTGCAGTGATCCGAGATGCTGTTATTGATGCTGCTGAAGACGACAACTCTCGAGCTCGACAATCCTCCTCTTCAAAGATTCATTCTCGTCCATGAGTGTCCGAACAGTTGACTCAAATCTGCGCGTCTTCTCCTTATTGCGCGTGGCCATTTTAATAATGCGTTCTCTGAGCTGCTGCTCCATGGACGTGCGCTTTCCTCCCGGGTTATGCCATAAACGAATGTGCTTCTTGAGACTCTTGGGACTACAAAACGTTTTCGCGCAAGTGGGATGTTCACACGCATAAGGATTGCCTTCCATATGGATCTTTAAGTGAAACTCGAGGTAATCCTTGCCTTTAAAACTCTTGGTGCAATCCGCATACGTGCACTTGTATGGTTTATTCCGTGAATGTGTCTGCAAGTGGCTGTCATGACCTTTGAATTAGCATCTTTTAAACCTCCTTTTCTATAAACTACATGAAGCAAGTACATCATACCGAGTCATCGCGGATTTCTCGGCAAACGATTTATCACACGTTGGGTTGGTACACTGAAATGGCTTCTCACCCGTATGTACACGAACATGGCTACATTTTAATTCATGCTATAAATTCATTTCGAATATAATCACGGAGACACCGCGAACGCACCGGATAAGGGCCCACTTCGAATCAAAGCTCTTGCCACAATTGAGCGCATCGCAAACGTGGCGTTTCAGGTGCCATTTGCCTTTTGACGACACTGATGACAGCGCGGGCGACACTGGCTCGGCGATAATTGACAAGTTGACGTCGTGGAGCAAGTCGTCTGCCGCAGAAAGAGACATTTCGATGTTACTGTTGATTTGCGGCAGGGGCTGCACGGCAACAGCCCCATGAAGATTCATATCTTTCGAAAGATACGCTGTTGTCATGGCCAAGTAGAGTGGTGCGTCCATAGCTATATATACACCTATTAAGAAGCGTCGGTTCAAGTGATGAAGTTCACCGTCAAATTGTCCGACTATTGATAAAATAGAAGTTTTCTACCGAATGCTGTGGTGCACAACTTGAAGTTATGTTTGGGTATCGCTTCCTAGTGTGGTGCACCAAAATAAAATTGAATATCAAAAACCAATCAATTATCATGGCAAGCGACCCGCTGACAGCAGTGCAGCAGCTCCAGGACGTCGTGACGACACTAGCGCCTTCATTGCGGCCTCAAATTCTTCCGAAAGGTGTAACATATGGTCTTGATGTAATCCTATCCCTTTGCAAAACTGAGGAGCAACGCATGGAGCTGATGGCGCTCGTACGCAGCCACAAACCACCTTCCAAGCGTATCGAGTCAACGAAAAGCGAAGACGAGAACACAGACAGAGAAGACCAAGAAAGTGACTACTTGGAACCGCAAGTTATTGGCATATTTGATATTAAAAATCGAGTGTTCTCGGTGGAAAAGGTCCAGTGGATGCACGAACGTGAAGCGGTGGTGCATGAGTTTGCGCGATTCATTGAGCTACAGCTCGAAAACCCGAGTGTAGCATCGCAAATCGTCCAGGACTTTTTGAATACAAATGGCCATAAGAAAGACGAGATTATGAAGGCTCAGCAGTGCTTTAGTGCTGCCTTTGCACTCCAGACATTACTTCGGTAAGTTCTGTCGTTGTCAATGCTATGACCAGTGGCTTACTTTACGTTTAAACTTAGGGCTTTCCCAAAATTACCAATAGCTATTAATGGTAAAATCATTGAAATCACCAGCAATTCGGACGTCACGACAGTGTTTGCGCCATTATTTCCGATTTCAACCAAGGCCAAACCTGTGAAAAAGAATTGTAGCCAAAACACTCCAGCAAAAAAGCCGAAATCGAAAAAGAGGAAAAGTCTTACTTAAATTTGAAGTATAAAATGCCTAATTAGCAAATTCCGAGACATTATGTGCATATCGTCGCTTTTCGTCGCGCACTTTTTTCTGTTTTTGAGCAACCACGGCTTGCTGCTTGGCAAACCGCTCTTTGCGTTTCTGCAGCGATCCTTTCTTGGAATTTAGTCCCGTGTCCCGTAACTTAGATGACGCTGGTGGATCACGGAGAGCAAAACTCTTGGCGACATGTCCAAAGTGAAGACTACGAACGTGAAAGATATTTCGTGTATCGGACGAATGGGTCGCGTAGCTTCGCATAAACGAATGAAAAGCTTGACACGCAAGCTCAAACAATCCCTTGTCAACCAACAACATTTGCTCAAATCGAAATTGTAAATCACTTTGAACAATTTCGTGAAGCAATTTCTTTCGAGATGTAACAAACCCTCCGTGCTTTCCAACACGTGCAATGGTTTTCTCCAAACTCAACGCATTGAGCTGAAGACCTTGATTGCTTAAATACATAAGGTAATCGGATTCCGACGGCAAGAGGAAGAGGAGACTACTTCCTTGGTTCCCACTTCGAGCAGTACGACCTACACGATGCACGTAGTCGCGCGTCTCGGTCGGTGGATCATACTGAACAATCCATTTCACAGTAGGCAAATTCAAACCACGTGCAGCAACATCAGTACACAATAAGACACCGGACTTGGACGCACAAAAGCTCTTGAAAGTCGTCACGCGTTCGTGTTGAGGAATGTTTCCATGCAAACGAAAGACTGGACCTTGGTGGCCAAAAACTGACGCTTCTCCATGATGTTCAGGCATTTTCGAGGATTCTTCGATTGATGGCCACACACACTTGCGAAACAAAGCGCAGTGGAAATCCACGGCATCACACGTGGACAAGAACACTACAATCTTGCAAGGATTTGGACAATTCGGTGTGTTTGGTCGAGGTGCGTAGCATAGTTCTTCGCGCAAGAAGCAAGTTAACGCACACAATCGCGTCTTTGCAGGCACGAGCATAAAGTGTTGCATTAATTGGTGAGGAATGGAAAAAGTGTCGGGTTTTTCGGGCTTGATCAGTGTAACAGGGGATTCGTCTGTACTCGTGACGGCGTCAGCATCGATCAAGACGGGGTTACACAGACTCATCTTGGCCAATTGCTGGACACCACTGTTTACAGTTGCAGACACGAGAATGTTTTGTCGCTTTTGAGGTACTCTCTGGCTATTGAGGATGGTTACAATCTGCGTAATTTGCTTCTCAAAGCCCATATCCAATAGACGATCGGCCTCGTCAAGGACTAAAAATTGAAGGCGAGAGTAATTAAACGATTGCGTGTTAACGAGATGGTCGGCGAGACGACCAGGAGTAGCAATCACGATCGTAAGACCTTTGCGTAAGCGTGCTTTCTCTGCTTTTTTCTTCTCTCCACCAATAATCGCACCCGGTACGAGATAAACACAGGGCTGAATGAGCTTCGTAGCTGTCTCAAGAATCTGCGTACATAGCTCTCGCGTGGGCGCTAAGACCAGCGCCATGCACCCATCCTGTCGCTGGATACGTGGAGACACTTGTTGCAATTGCTGAACGATAGGAAGCAAATACGACAGTGTCTTTCCTGATCCTGTTTCACTCTTGATTAAAATATCAGTGCGTTGAAGCACTGATGGAATCGTTTGCACCTGGACGTTCGTCGGTTGTTTAAAACCAAAGCCACCTTTTTCGACGTCCTTTTGCAGCACGTGCACGAGATTTGTTGCTAGTTGCATCGATTCAAACGTGTGTTGAGCAAAGATTTTTTTACTAGATGACGAAGTCAGTGGCTTCGATAAAACATTCGCGAGCTGGACAGTAGGCTGTGTAAACTTTTCTACGCTGTAATTGTCCTTGTTCGGGTTACGACGTGTGCCAAATGTTTTGATTTTGTCCACATTCGGCTCCAGTTCCTGCTTTTCTGTGACTTCAGAGGCACTTTTAACCTCGATTTTCGGCTCTTTTTCCGCTAGAGACTTTTCAGGCTTGAGGATCGGCTCGTGCTGTCTTAATGGCTCCACGCTATTAGTTTGAGCCATACCTTTATTACTTGGTAACTGCGGCGAAGGTACCTCGACTTGACGTGGGGTAAGACCATTATGTGGTTGGTCGAGGTGGCTCGGACCCTTCGAGGACTGGTTCAGCGGCTTCTGCGGCACCTTCAGACCCTTCTTCGCCTTGATCTTAGCACGCTTTGCTTGCTGCTTTGCGCGAAAAGTATTTTTTCGCTTTACCGGAGCACGTGTGCCGCTAGAAGCCGAGATATTAAGCGAGAAGCCGTCCATGCCAGGCGTATCTCGAGCTTTTCGTGTTCGTACCCATCCAATAGGTTAAAACAAGGCTTTCTTTTCAGCCAATCAATATAATTCTTATTTGAATTAACTGTGAAGTGATTTTAGCCAATCCGTATTAATTAGATATCATGTGGACCACCATGTAAATAAAGAGAATCTTTTGACACCAGCCAAGCAGAAAGCAAGCATGTCCAAGTCGATGGGACTGAACGTGGCCGGAGGCCTTTCGTCGCTATTAAAAGAAGGCCACAAGCACTTTGAAGGCGTCGACGAGGCCGTGGCCAAGAACATTGATGCAGTCAAGCAGCTAGCAGCGATCACACGGTCGTCGCTTGGTCCGAACGGCATGAATAAGCTCGTGATCAATCACTTGGAACGGATTTTCGTTACAAGCGACACGGCAACGATCGTCAAAGAGCTCGAAGTCGTTCATCCTGCTGCTCGTATGGTTGTCATGGCTGCAAAGATGCAGGAGAACGACTACGGTGACGGCACGTGCCTCGTTGTTGCGCTCGCGGGGGAGCTCCTCTTGGAAGCCGCAAGTCTACTACGCATGGGCCTCCATGCGAGTGAAATCGTCACGGGGTATGAAAAAGCCCATGAAAAATGCCAAGAGATTCTTCAAACGCTTCAATGCGTCCACGTACAAGACCCACGTGACGAAATCGAGCTCCAAAAGGCGATTCGGACATCTCTGGCTTCGAAACAGTATGGATACGAAACTTTATTGTCAAAACTCGTGGCAGAAGCGTGTTTAAATGTCATGCCCGCCGCTCCTAAGAAACCATCCATCAATGTCGACAACATTCGTGTCGCTAAGATCATGGGAGGCAACTTGAATGACTCGACTGTCATTCGAGGAATGGTCATTCAACGGAATACTGAAGGTAGTATTAAAAAAGCTTTGAATGCGAAGGTTGCAATCTTTGGATGTGGATTGGAAATTTCATCGACAGAAGCCAAGAGCACGGTTTTAATCAAAGACGCGAAAGAGCTTATGAATTACAATAAGGGCGAAGAAGCCAAGTTAGAAGAAGCAATTCGTGCAATCTATGACTCGGGGGCTACGGTTGTTGTCTCGGGGGGTAGTATAAGTGAAATGGCCCTTCATTTTCTTGAAAAGTATCACCTTTTGACGCTCAAGATCCAATCCAAGTGGGAATTACGTCGATTGTGCCGTGCGGTGAATGCCAATGCACTCGTGCGTCTGGGGGCCCCAACACCTGATGAAATGGGCTTTTGTGACAGTATTGTAGTCAAAGAAATTGGGGGCAAGAAGGTGACAGTGTTCCAGCAAGACCAGGAAGATGCCAAGATTGCAACGATTGTATTGCGTGCAAGCACTGACAATGTCTTGAATGATATTGAGCGAGCAATTGATGACGGCGTGAATTGCGTAAAAGCTTTGTGTCGCGACAATCGCTTGGTGTCTGGCGCTGGCTCGACAGAGATTGAATTGTCTCGTCAGATTCGAAGCTATGGAGACGCGACGCCAGGACTTGATCAATATGCGATCAAGAAATTTGGGGACGCGCTGGAGATCGTGCCGCGTATTCTAGCCGAGAATTCCGGACAAATGGCCACGGAGGTGCTTTCGAGTTTGTACGCTGCGCACGCAGCCGGGAATAAACATGCTGGAGTCGATGTGGACGTACGTAGTCGTTTAATTTGTGGTGATTGATACAAGAATTGTGGAGACACTGATTTGTTGTGTGCTGTAGAATGAACAATCGTCTCACGTGATTCCAGACGCAATGGTGAAAGGCATTTGGGACCATCTCGAGACCAAGATGTCTGCGATTCGCCTTGGAGCTGACGCGGCCATCACAGTTCTTCGGGTCGATCAAATCATCATGGCGAAAGCGGCTGGTGGCCCCAAGCCTCGAGGCATGTAACGCAATGAGAAGAATTCGCGACTTTTTTTTGTTTCTGACGTAGTTTATTCAAATTCAAAAGCATGAACTTTGCCATTACAACCGCGCCATTTTCTTTGTGTTCTGTAGACATTCGGAAACGAATGTCATAGGCGAGACAAGCTAATTTCTACGCTTACTAAGACGCCACGAATCCGGTGGATTAAATCGATCAAAGAGCGGTTCGATCTTTTCGTTTCGCTTACGCTTGGAGAGTTTGGTCGGATCTCCTTTCTTAAAAAAAGCAGGAGCAAGTTCCACGAGCCACTTGGGCTCAATTGTCATGATATTCCGCATATACTCCTTGGTCGTAAGCACAAGTTCGTGGTACAAAACCCACTCGGGACTTTTGTTAAACAAAGCACTCGATGGATGAATGTACACGGGCTGACCTTCGACCATCGTCCGGTAGCCTTCTTGCGGATCTTTCTTGGCCGTGTTGGCAAAGTAGCCTGCGACAATAGCTCGTCGGACTTTATTAAAGTTTTTGCCACACGAGACAACGTCCATTTTGTAGCGATCAAGAATCGAGAGCAATTGTTTTCGCACGTCTTGAGCTCGACGAATGGCTCGAGCTTGAATAAAGTTGTCATAACACCACGGATTCGAAAACTTGGAGTTTGCCCAGGCTTCATACACTGCTAGTAATGTCAAGTGATCGCCTTCTGGTTGATGAAACTTGGCCTTCTTTTGATCCGCTTGTGCTTGCTTTTCTTTCGGACGAAAAAAGACTGTCTCAACCGATAACATTGCCACAATTGTCAATACTTCTTCGGCACATCCTAGTACGACAGAGGTTAGCAAAACCTTGGCGTTTTTCGGTTCCACGGGAAACTCGGCCATTTTCTTGCCCAAGCGCGTTAACAATCCTTCGTCGTCTAATGCACCCAATGCGTATAAATTCTCCAGGGCCATCACAAGTGCATCTTGTGGTGGTGGGTCCATAAAGTCGAATCCCATGAGGTCATTAATGCCCATGGCTTTTAATTGCAGCACCACGGCGCCGAGATTTGCTCGCTGAATCTCAGGTACAGTCGTTGGCAGCATCTCATTCTTGTACGCATTCTCCGTGTACAATCGATAGCATTTCCCTGGACCTGTGCGACCTGCACGGCCTGCACGTTGTCGAGCTGAAGCTTGAGAGCATGGTACGACTACTAACGAATCCATGCCAATTTTCGAGTTAAAGGCATTCTGTTTGCAAAATCCAGGATCGACAACGTAGTAGATGCCATCAATTGTTAGCGAGGCCTCGGCAATATTCGTCGCAACGACGCATTTGCGAGAACCTTTGGGTGCAGGTTCAAAAATCCGCGACTGCATTTCAGAAGGAAGGGCTCCGTAGACTGGTAGAATGATGAGTTCTGGTGCCAATGCTCGTTCTTGCAACGCCTTTACGCGCTGATAGAGCACTTCGCAAGCCGTATCAATCTCTTCTTGTCCCGTTAAGAACAATAAAATATCCCCTTCCGGTTCGGACAAGTGAATTTGCATTACACACAATAGAGAAGCATCCAAGTAATCGAGTTCGGGTTCTTTCGTATAGAGAATCTCGACAGGAAATGTCCTTCCTGGAATCGTAAAGATGGGACAATCAAAGTAATAGCGTGAGAATTTCTCCGCATCTAGCGTAGCCGATGTGACGATAATCTTGAGGTCTTTTCGTGTTCGCACAAGGTCTTTCAGCAGTCCAAAAAGAACGTCGGTATTAATCGTTCGTTCGTGGGCTTCATCAAGCATTAAAGCACTATACTTGGACAACGTCGGATCAGCGAGATATTCGCGAAGCAGCATTCCTTCCGTCATGTACTTGATCACGGTCTCGGGACTCGTAACATCTTCAAATCGCATGGAATACCCAACTTCCTGTCCAAGTGCACAGCCAAATTCCTCGGCCACACGCTTTGCCACGGACGAAGCAGCAACACGACGTGGTTGCGTACATCCAATAATACCCGTGGAAGTCAATCCCATCTCGGCCATATACTGCGTCATTTGCGTCGTTTTTCCTGAACCAGTTTCCCCAATAACGACAAGTATTTGGTTCTCCGCAATAGCTTGCATTAATTGGCGTTTTAGCTTGAAAACCGGCAAGCTTTCACGCTGTTCAAGAATGGTTTTAGTCGACACAATGCCGTACGATAGATTCTTACCCACAGACTTTTGTTTCCATTCTGGTAGCTCAAACGTCGAGCTCATATTAATACCACGCAATTCTTGTGCAAAGTGGCGTTCGCCAGCCTCAGGCATGGGATCTTCCCACGGTCGATTCAAATCTTTCGGAATCGAATCAATCAATTGATTCGCTTGAGTCTGACGCATTTCTCGACGTTCTTTGGCCAAGTTGGACTGTGTCATGGCGGCACGCTGCATGGATCCATCTGGATTCTTGACAATCTTCACAGGAGACAATTCTCGACTTATATGCGTCTGTCCACGCAAAAACACCGGTTCGTCTTCATTTAATTCGACTTCAAAATCTTCTTCGGTTGTCTCGGTATTCAATAGACCATGTTCGTCATCAAACGTTGGATAATCTTCCACCGAGAGCACACCCGAGTTAATTAATTGCTGAACTTCCCATCGTTCGGGTGACGACATGCGTTTGACTGCACGCTGTGGTTTTGTCTCGTCCTCGTCAAATTGAGATCGCTGCATCCCTGGAGCAGACGTATTAATCCACGAACGTGCGTCCAACGCTTTGTTCTCTTGTCGTGCACGCTCGATTCCCGTACTTGAGCGCTGGGGCATTAAATCGTCACCACTTTGCTGATCCACGTCACGCATGGACAAGGATAATTTCATACCCGAGATGGAAATCAACTTTACTTTAACACGATCACCACGTTTTGCAACGTCTTTTACATTGCTAACGCGATGAATCGATACATTCGACACATGAACCAAGCCTTCTTTCTTTTGGTCGTTTGAAAACCCGTCGAGTTCGACAAAAATGCCAAAGTCCATGACTTTCGAGACGCGACCATTGTAAATACCATAGAGCTCAATCTCTCGAGATGAAACGTCATCCTTTTGATTGTACTTTCGACGAGATCGAGACGATCGGTACATGTCTTGATCTCGACGATCTCGAGATCTTCGATCCCGGCCTTGGGATCGCGATCGTTTTCTTCGATTATAATCTTCTTCGCGTGTACGGCTTCGGTCACGTCCATATCGATCACGTTCTTTCATACGACTGGAAGAATGATTCTTCACAGTCTCATGATGTCGAAAAGTGGATGGAGTGTCCTCTTCGTCGTTAATCGATACACCGATAATATCCGCAGCCGTCAGCTTTTCGTCGAGTTGATTCAAACGCTTTGTATTCTTACTTGTATTATTAGTGTTAGATAGGCTCGTTGTATTTTGGTTCATTTTGTGCGGTGCCATTGTTTGCACGATGCGGTAAAGATTCTCGGCTAGCGCGGATGGCAGCGGTAACTCGTCCGTCTCGATTAACGCTAAGAAACCTGCGTAACTCGAGCTCCTACGCACTAAATCGATAACGAACTCAGCGAGGGTCTTATCGCTCATGCCAAGGTGGTTCTCGAGCGCCTGACACACCTTGGAGATGAGACTTAGTTCCTCGAGCTTCTCCATAATTGTGCCGTGGTCATCAATGCAATAATTCCAATTTTATTGACGGTGGAAGAAGGTCAATTTTTAATGAGAGAGCGTAATTTTACTAAAAGTTAGACATAGCCTTCACACAATTGAATTAATTTTTATAGCAGATTTAAAAGACTATTTTAGGGGAAGATGTGGCTATTCAACCTAAAGAAGAAGAGCTAAGTTCCCGTCACACAAAATGTTATTTCCTATAAAAGGAACAATATGTATTAATTTGTATAATAGAAAATAATAAAGAAGTATAAAATAATTATCATTTAGTAATTTTTGATCAACATTTCCGTTATCACCGTAAAGGTAATATTGTAGCAAAAATACAACAGTCTGGTGAGTAAGTTTCATTCAACCTCGCCAATCCTTACAAGATACGATTAAGCGTCGCGCAAGGAGGCGTGAAACAGTCTGCTATTACACACCCGTTAAGTATTTGATACACTTAACGGGAAGTTAATTATTTCATGTCCACAGTGTGATGGGCATTCACACTGAGGTCTGGTGCCGTCGTGCAAACGACCAAACCACAAGTGAGGCCATCGCACTCACTCGTCGGATATTCACACCTTATGGATGCCCTAACACATTCATCAGATGGGGGTGTGAACTTCGTTACGATGTACATGGTTCGTCGGCATGTTGGCTGCAAGTTTTGATGTTGACAAAGACGACAGCAACGTATTGGTGGTAAATGGTCGGTCGACACAATTAACGAGCAAACTGATGTGAGTGCGGTTGCAGCAATCGCTGAGGCCGACTTCGAGCTTTCAGCTGGGAAGCCTACTCGAATTTCACCCGAGATTTGAGCATCTCCCCTACGATATAGTCGAATTAATGGCGAGTGATCCAGCGAGTGGAATAAGGCTACAGACACAGAGCGACCCACTTGCTTGACTTGTGCGCAAGGTAAGCAGCGCCGCAATAAGCAGTCGAAGGAAGACATATACGATCGAACTGAATAAACCTATCGATAACATCGCATAAACCATTCCTAAAGAGTGAAAATGCGCCTATTGGTAGGGTGGGTGGTGTGATATGCAGCGATATCAAGGGTCCAATCACGCCGGTCAACAGGATTGGAAACCGCAATTTTTTAAAATCGTCGGCCAGAAGAGTAACTACTGCCGCGTATTACTCGCCTTTGAAAAGCGGTTCAACTGCAAGGTTGACTGCCTTCATACGTATGGAGGCGCCGAGTACAGAATCGTTGACCAGTCTGTAAGAATGTGGGAGTGCTGTAATTGACTCGCTGGAAGCAAATGAGACGTGGTAGTTGGTACCAAGAACTTAAGAGATGTGACTTCTCCATACCAAGTAAGTTTTCAAAGCGAAGACGGATGCCGATGGGAACATCGAGCGATACAAGGCCTGCATGGTAGCGTGTGGCAACGAGCAGTCGATCGGCAAAAATATACCCTGACGTTCGCCGCTGTAATGGATATGACGCCCGGCAAAGTCATCATGGCACTGGCTCAGATATGGGAAGTTCCAGCAAGACACGGCGGCGTGCCTAATGCATATGTGAAGGCGTCTACGGAGCCGGACCTCAATATCTACATGTACATCCTTTAGAAAATGCAAATTAGCCAAGCAATTATTTAGCGACTCGGTATTGAGCACGCTGGTCAAGTGGTTTTTAGCTCAAGAGAAGCCTGTATAGGCTAAAGCAAGCTGGAAGACTATGGTCTCAGCTTCGCACTCAGTAGTACTCCGAGTTGGCTTCCTGCAGTGCGTAAGTGACTCGTGCCTTAACTTCAAAATGAATGGTGACGATAGAATGGTCGTGGGGGTATACGTCGTCGACTTACGAATTACAGGAACTATGGAGGGGCGAGTGGAATCGGTATTTCGTTTCCTGGCAACGCTGCAGATAAAGAATTTGGGTGTTGTCAGCAAATTTTTGGGTATGAAGATCAGTCACTCAGATGAGTGTGGGTGCGAAATCGTCTAAGAAGCTGCTTTCGTTGAGATAATGATGAAGTTTGGGTCACAAAATGCGCACTTGGTGATGATGCCGATTAATCTTGACCACGACAACAATACACACTAGATGGATACACTAGGGCGCAGTTTGGAATTCATCGGTGTAGAATTTCCAGTCTATCGTTGGATCGCTTGTATTGCTGGATCGCTGTACGCGTTCAGCTGTTCCCTACGCCGTACACCGTACACCGAGCAACTCGGCGAGCTCATGCACCGACGACGAGCGATGTAGGTACCCGAAGGGTACTAAGGACGTCAAGCTTCGCCTAGAGAACGAAAATGAGCAGGGAACTCGCTTGCACACTCACTAGACGAGGGTTGCAGACTATGCGGGTTACAAAAACAATCGGAAGTCAATCAGTAGCTGTAACGGGGCACTACTACTTGTACTGTTTCAGTACAAGTCCACTTCGCACTGCTTCAGTTGCGAGTGGTGCCTAACGTTATTTCACGTACACTAGTACGTGAAGAGGAAGACTTCTCTTAAGGTAACTAGCCGAAGAGAGTAAAATAAAAACTGTATTAAATATAATTAAGTGTCTCTTGTTCTATCTTTGTAAATGCTAACTTAATTTTAATCTAATACTAAACATGTAAATGAATTCTTATCTCTATCTTATATGTAACTCTCTCTTTGATTACTCCTACAGCTGATTAGTCTGCGGACTTAATAGGTATAATGGTCTATACCTATTTATGGATAAGAATTCTGAATATTACTATATAAAGTAATATCCTGCAAATATTTTCTACCTTTTAGATAATATATTGATTAACAACCTTTAAGGGATAATTTCATGTAACGATACACTCCGTTACATCACCCCTCCCTTAAACGACAATCACTCTGAGTGTCATTGGATGGAGTGGTCAGTATGTGACCACTTAATTTTTAAAACGATGTTGATTGGTCAGAACCATCACTTAAAAATTTCCATCACATGAAGAGTCAACTCATGCGGGGTGACGCACTGTTATCTCTTGCGGCAGACGGAACGTCTGCCGTAGTATCTTTCACTCGCACAGCACTTGATCTTGCGAGTGCACGTGGACCATTCACCACGTGAATACGACTCCTCTTTGGAGGCCGACTACGAATGCGAGTCGGATGAAATGGTTGACTCGGGGAGAATGGAACAGTCGCCTGATAGACGTCAGGAGGCTGACAATGAGCCTTCGAATGAGAGGGCTCATTCTGATAGACGAGTAAATAGTCTATTTGGATCCGACGATGAGGATGATCCCTCATCGGCCGTACGATCTCCCATACGGTCACCTGCACGTGTTTGTGTGCAAGGTGACGACGATGGCGTAAGCCATCGTAAGAAAAGTTCTTGTGGTACCCTTTCTTCAGTGGGTACCACTCAGGGGAGTGAAGACAGTAAGTGTCTCATCTTGCCCCTGAAAAGAAGTTGTGGCTTTTGCCAGAACGGCTAATCAATAGATTGTCTGGAGAAACTTCTCCTCACAATAAATATCCCTTATTTATTGCGACAAAGCCACATGGGCTTGATCCCAGCGCGAAGAACTTTCTCGCTGAGGAAGATTTCTATCTCGATGCTTTTCTAAAGCATCGATGGTTTTGTGGCCATAATAAGCGAGATAAAGTCTCGCTTATGCAAGCCTGGAGCGCGTTCATTCGTAATGTCAAAGACATTGGACGCCAGGCCTGGCTTCAAAAACTTAACGCGAATCGCGTTAAATTTGAGAAACGAACTCTAACCGGTGCAAAGTATAAATTGCATCGGTTGTCACGTAAAGCTGGACTTCCATGCCTCACGTGGGGTGATCCCTGTCCGTGTTGTGTAGACAACTCGAAGAGGGTAAAAGGGGATGCCTATTCCCTTTCTTCGCCCTGAAGAAGGGCTCGCATCTCTATTGAGATGCGTGACGCGATTGACGTTTTGCAATCGATTTACAAGCGCCAGGGGCGCGTGTTTTCCGATGGGCCTTCTGAACCATCGGATGGGTCTCGTCATACTGACGGACGAGACCCTCAACGTCAGAAATCAGCTGGGAATGAGGCTCCCAGCTGTCATGCGAAGGTGGATAACCACGACAGCGAACAAGATAACTCGTTCGCTGCCCCTCCACATCACGGTGGTTCTGGATACGTTCCACAAGGAAACGCTAACCACCGTGGGAATCCACCAATGGTTGTGGTGTAGGAGGGAAAATTCGATCCGAAACGTATGTCGGATCTAATGTCGAGGATTGACAAAATAGATCACTTCCTCCATGATTTGGAGGAGGGACTTGAACACGAGCGCGGCAAGCGTCGCTCGTTGGAGCAGACGGTGCAGACTCACCATATCGAGCGGTTGGAAGACCGTTCAAAGAGTGCCTACTCCATGTTGGAGTACGAACGGAAGTATCTTGCTGTTCGCGATGAGCTGTCGTCAGCTCATCGTAGTTTCGAGGATATTCGGAACCGGCATGAGAAACTTCAGGTTCAACATGAGAATCTGGTTCGCGATCACAAGAATCTTTTGGAGATTCTTGAAAAGGGTGGTAGCATTGACATCGACTGGGCGGGGAGGGGATCAAATCCGTCCTCGGAAGCGGCAAACAAGGCCCCTTCCAGATTTGAAACTTTTCATCCCTCCGAGGCGGCAGGATATTATGATGCCATCAAGGACAATGAGGACGAAGCTAAACTAAGAGACGAGAAGGATGAAAACATAAATTTGCCGGAGAAATTTAAGAAGCCACTACGGGAGCGGTACTATCAAGTAGGTCGTGAAAGAGGGAGGCCCAACACCGGAACTGGTAATTAAAACTATGGGGTGGCGCTGCTGGGATATCACTTGCTACCGTTCACGGACTGGGATTGATACAAAGCGTACCATTTAATAGCTGACTTAAGCGTCCAAAACTAAAGGCCTTGCAGAAGAAGCCGCGTACTGATGGTACGGTTGGAGCCGACCAACGTAAAACGTAGAATGCGTTCGCATCCTACGTGGCAATCCTATTGTGTACGCATTGCCTCTGCGGTGCAGTTCACGGAAAGGACTAATGAACTTGGGTAGTAGATTAATGCTACCCACATTAGTTTCTAATCGCTTAGGTAGGTTTACGTAGAGAGTAGCACTAGATCATTAACTTTAAATGAATGAACTTTTGCTCTTCCATGTTTGTCTGCATTCCATTTATGTCGGCCCACTGCGTTAGCAATGGAATCCTGAACGAAACGGGTTATTGATTCTCGAGTTATCAGAAATTCTACTGCTAACTCATTTGTTTTGTCTTTTTCAGTACGCTTTGTGCGTACTGCCATGAGATCATTCTCATTTTCGATGTCGATTTCTTCGACATCGACATCACTCGCGTCGTTGTTAATTTCGACGCGTGATGAGCATGAGCCAGAATTGGATTTGCTCGTGCGAGTCCACCCCCCCCCTTTAACTAGAGGATCCCTCTAATTGGGTGGGTATGCAAGGATGGAGTAAGCCATTCACAAAGAACGGTGTATGTGTTGTAGACGCATGCACCGAATTATTGATGGCGAATTCGACCATCGGTAAAAACTCGCTCCAATTCGGATACGATT